>NC_071506.1:193735294-193910294 GCF_027887155.1 Malaclemys terrapin pileata | reverse complement strand
TATTTACTGCTGCCATGTTGTAAGCACCTTACGTCAAACCATTGTTTGATTCACACTCCAGGTTTCCTTTTTGGCCACTGCAAGTAGGCTGCTTTAGTAAATCTTCCACCTCTTCTAATTCCAAGTGTGTGGCTCATTAAATCTAACCTTCCACCTTATTTGGGTGGCAAGCTACCAATGTTAACTAGTGTTTTCTACTGATTCCAGCTCATGTCATCTACTGGGATGTTAGGTCATTACTTACTGATTACAGTGATTGCAGGGATAAGCTGTTCAATCATCTCTCCCAGGAACTTGCAGAGGAATACAGCAGGATTGACATTTAATATCCCTCATACTATTAACCAACACAGGGTTATGTGCAGGGAAGGAAGAGAAGAAAGGAGAGGAGGGAAACCCTGCGGAATTATGCTGTAGTACTGTATCATCTCTGCAGACCATGGTCTGTGCTGGATTGTTTAGTTTAGGGCATGAAAAAAAGCTGGCTCCCAGAACTAAGAAACACAACACTGAAATATAGTGCTGGGTGTGAGTAGTTTGTTTCAAATTATGATAGACAATAACAATGTAACTGAAATCCCATTAGTAAACATAGGAAAGGACCATGCCTCCATTACTCAGATAGACCCAGTGTTTAACTGACTGCCTACTTCACATTACAACATACCAAGGACCAACTTAAGCTCTCAGTTACATGGATACAACTCCCATTGGTTTCAGAGCACAATTTGGCCCCGAGCCTTTTAAGGGTCAGTGAGAGATATTCCAAAGTAAAGCCACCTCCCTTAAATTCATTCACTTGGGGCCTGATGAGACTCTGTGGCTATTATGGATTCTCAGCACCTCTCAGGATCAGAACCTTACACTTATTTTGTATGCTACTGTGCCTGAGTATTATGACTAGAGGTTACTTGGAATATTTGCCATCTCACTAAAAATTATGCATGCCCGCACAGTTAGGTTTTAAGAACATTTTTGTCACCTACAATAGCTGATTCCATAGAATGTTGTTTCCTTCTGGGCCTGATACTGCAAAGTGAAGAGTGCCCCTGAACTCCCTTTGATTTCAATGAGGGAAGAGAAGTCCTCATCATCACCTTGCAGAATTGGGTCTCATATAAATATAATCAATGAGGGACTCAATTCGCAGGGCACTAAAGTACTGAAGGCAACATTTCTTGATAGCTAACAACCTCCTCTGAACTCTGACCTCTCAACAGGACTCTGGACATATAACTTCAACTAAGGGGCCAAAGAATAGGTATCATGATTAACACCTATTTTATGGTGAGTTTGAAAGCAAGCAGCAGGACCAGTAACTACCCAAAAGTTAAAACAGGAAATGTGATTCTTATGGAGCTGCCGATTGCTGAATCCTTTTCTTATTCAATCCTTAAAGGATGATTTTTTTAAATTATTTTTTAAAGACCAAGTTGAAGCTGGCTCCAAGAATCAAAGTGGGCATGTGAACTTCCTCTCATTTATTCATCTATCAAGCTTGGTTTCAAGTTACATCATCATTAATATAATAATTTCTGTTATCACTTTAAAGTATGTTCTCAATAACTATCTGATTCTGATAAAGGTAGTCAAGTCTACAACCTACATATGTTTATAATTAGCTTATTTTTTTTAAAGCCAAGTAATAGGTTAATAAGAAATATCAGATTACACTGAAAAGAGCTCATGGGTCAAAAAGTAGACAAAACACATCAAACTGAAAATAAGTACTTGCCTGTCAGAAACCGAAGGAGCTTTTATACAATAACTGCATTGTTTGTAATGCAAACTAAAAAAAATTAAAAAAAAATCATTTATTGCCACAACTGGACAGAACACAAACATTTTATTTACAATCACCAACAAAGCCCATAAAAACATCATTCGGAAATAAATACCGGCTGAATGCAAACATTTTCAAATCTATTGCAAGCAATAATGTCAAATATAGGTTTACTTTTTTATATTATTGCTCGCAGGTAATGGGAATTCACTGGATTTTGTTCACCAAAAATAAACTAAAAATAAAAAACCCCCACCAATGTATTTATACAACAGACTCAATGAAAACATTCAAACTCTAAATAGTATGTGTGTGAGGGGACGGGGATTGGTTGTCAACATTTGTTTTTAAAGGAAGTGTTTTTTAATGTTAAACTCCATTTATTTGCAAAGCAGAACTTACTATCTAAGGGCCCAATCTACTAAAGTGATAAAGCAGATGCTTAACTTTAAGCATGCAAATAGTCCCACTTAGATGATTACAGTTAAGCACATGCTGGAGCGCTTGCTTGACTGTGGCTCAAAGCTACAGTGAAATTTTTCATAAGGATCAGAAGCCATTGACTCAGCCCCCTTCCTCCATGCAGATAGCCACTGCAGTCAATGAGGCTCCACATATGTGCAGGTTTTCATGCAAGTGCAACAAGATGAAGGAGCAGAACCTAACTGTGTGCATTTATTACACTTCAGTAAGGCAGATGCTTGGGTACTGTCTCAAATGCCCTAAAAACACCTAATGTTTAAAACTTTCACATCAAGGAGGAAAAATTATTTTTTTTTAAATCAGGTGATTATTTATTACCATAGTAGGCATCACGTGACCAGCAGAGGAGAAAGAAAGGTCTAGCAGGACAATGGTGTAAGCTGCTCTAACAAGCAGACTCCCTAGAAAGGGCACAAAAAATTCTAGTGATCTGTGCTCAAACCAGTTTATTAACTTTAGACCCCTCTCATGAAAGCTGCTCCCTACTTGACTTCAATGAGACTACTGTGTGCATGGAGCACTTTGCACGATCAGGGTCTAAATCAATACACAGATAAATGAACATTGCAGGGAACAGCTCCCTCACCTGTGTGCATCCAATGCCACAAAGGTATTATTGTGTTAGTAAAATGGTGGCGGTAGGGGTTCATTAGGGTAGCCAGGTGTCCTGATTTTACAGGGACAGTCCCTATATTAGGAGCTCTGCCTTATATAAGCACCTATTACCCCCCAACCCCTGTCCCGATTTTTCGGATGGGGAGGGGCATGTGGAAGCATGTCAGTGAAGCTTCATGGCACCAATATGGTGTCCGGGTTTATGTCTGAAGCATAGGCACAATTATTCCAGCATAAACGCTAGTAATACGGCAACTATGTGAAAGTGATATTCATTTGTTGTTGTTGTTGATTAATACTTTGTATTCGTGGAGTGGATTCATTCTAAGGGTATTAAATCACAAATAAATGCAAGTTTTTTCATACTCTGACATTACAGTGATAGATTCTCATTCATTCACAAAGTACTGTATAAAAAATCTCCATTAGCAAATTTCTTTTAAGGGTTTTGTTTTGTTTTGTTTTATTCTGGACACTATCCTAGCAATAAATACAACATTCATACAAAGAAGGAGGGAAAGGACAGATTTGTAAAGAGGTGTACCATAGTAAGATGTGTGTGGTTTTAGTTAATATACACAAAATCAAAACCCAAAGAAGAGACCAAAGGCCTGCAAAAATTCATTCAAAACAAAACAAATACAGCAGTCCCATAAGACATCCAATAGTAGCAAACATGTTTTAAAATTATTACAAAACCATGATTTTTATTTTTGAGCATAGGCCTAAAAAAAGTTGTAATTTACTCCAGTACTGAGACCTTCCATGCAAGTTTCAGCCTGGAGCACATTTAATGGCGGAGTTATAAAGCCCTGAAATTAGAGGTCTATAATGGAAATGCTGGCAGCCCCCAAACTAACACAGTGCTGGCAGGTTAGCAATGTAGTACAGTTTGTGGTTTAAACGACCGCAACGGGATTTGCTGTTGTTGTTCTAAGTAGCGTAATCATGGTAGTTCAGCATAAATGGCCAAAGTGCAAATTATGAGCCAAGCCTGTCAATGGGTCTAAGCCTATATGAAATAATATGCATTTGGAATCATCACCAACAGGATCGAGCCCCAAATCTATCATCAAATAGTTCTCGATAACATGCATGTACCACAGAGACTCTTAAATAAAACAGAGTTTGCGTATCAGACAATAAAACACCTATTTTTTTTAATGATTCCATACATCATATTTATTTAAACATAGTTACTACTATCAGATGAACTGGACAGTTATTTTCTTTCAGGAACTGTAAAGAAATACTAAAAATAGAGTCTTCCTTGTTTCTCCTGCACAATTGTAAGCTCTGCGTAAAACCCATAAGAGCTTTCAACCTATTTATGACTCAATTGTAAATCTTTTAAAAGACAGTGGAGCCACTCAGAAAATGCCAGTTCACATAGCACCTCCTGGACAGCTGTCACTCAAGTATATGTTACTCGGCAAACTTTGCTAATTAATGTGTTATCCAGAAAGGAAAACACAGTTTTTAGATATATTTATGAGGTGAGGGTATGACTGGCAGATGTTGATCTGTAATGGCCACATGCAGAGTCTTGTTTGGTAAACACACCAATGATTACTCAATATATTTTTAAGCAGCCTTACCTTGTTTTAAAAAAGCAGACAACTGTAAATCACAACCATTCTATGTTATTTGGCCTTTTTTGTAAAAAGCCACAATTCATAAACAAAAACTGAATGTTTGTGCAGCAAATGGTGTGTTATATCAGCTGGTGAAGTTCACTTAACAATTCCAGTATTACAGAACAAAAGATGCAACAGGGAGCTTTCATGCTGCATTAATAAAATTTGTCTCCTGTTACCAAAATTCATTAACATGGCAGTCACATTTGCAGAGAGACAAAACTTTAGCAGACTGGAATTATAAACTTCAGTATTTCTATATTCCTAAAGTTTTAGTATCATTACTTATTTCAGTATGTTATACTTGGACCATATAGACTACTCTAAGAGAAATATCTTAATGCCCTTGAGGAGTAAAGTTTAGGTCCATCCATGGCCCAATTCTACTGTGGAAGAATTCTAGGGCTGGCTGTATATTAGGGTAGGTCAGACACTCCTGCCCTGAATTTACTTACGATTGACTCAATTAAAAAGCATACCTAACGGCTTAATCCTTAACCACTGAAGTCACAGGGAGCCTTGTCATTGACTTGACTAGATGTAGGGTGTATCCTATAGCTGTGCGAATAACTGATATTTCAGTTTGCTGGCAGTACCGAAAAAAGTCTAAATAAAATGTGGGTTTGGGTCAAGCAAAACATTTTGTGTGGAGGAAGCAGTAGTGGAGCTTCCCCTCCCCCTTACACCTAAAGCCTATAGCCTAATGCTTAGGATGCTCACCTGGAAGGGGGGAGACCTGGCTTCAAGTCCCTGCTCCAGAGTGGGGGGATTCTATCCAAGGTCTCCCATCCCCCATGTGAGTGCCCTAGCCACTGGACAACTGGTTATAAGCAGGGCCGGCTCCAGGGTTTTTGCCGCCCCAAGCAGCACATAAAAAAAAAAAAAGCCGCGAGCGGGAGTGAGGGACCATCCGCCGAATTGCAGCCAAATAGCTGGACGTGCCGCCCCTCTCCGGAGTGGCCGCCCCAAACACCTGCTTGGCAAGCTGGTGCCTGGAGCCGGTCCTGGTTATAAGGGGAGGTAACACACTTACAACCTCCTCCTCTTCTGTTCTGTGAAAGTGGTCTAACTCCCGTTTAGACTGGAAAAAAAAAATCAAAACTTTTTGTTTTGACATTTCTGAATTTTCTGAATTTTCAAAATGTTTCTGTTGACCTGAATCTGCATTCTTCAGAAAAAAAAAATCAATCTGAGTGTTTCACAAAAGGGTACCAAGGGTGTACTGCATTAGTGTCTCACTGCAGAAAACATTCACAAAAAACCCGATTAATAATAATTCCTTATCCTTATATTTCTCCTCTGAGGATCTCAAAGTGCTTTAATTAATTAAGCCTCACAGCACCCATTTAAGATAGTTAACTACTAATATTCCCATTAACCAGGTCTGTAAACTAAACAGAGAAAGGTTAAGTGTCTTGACCAAGGATCTCAGCAAGTCAGCGGCAGAACTGGGGATATTAAAAAATAAAAAAAATAATAAATAAATAAAATCCAGAAGTCCTGACTCATAATCCTCTGATCCAAACATCAGACAACATTGTCAATCATAGCCCATGCGTGCCTACATTGAAGTTGAGCGCACACTATACAGGATTTGCATCAGGGCATTTAAGCATGCATATGTGTAAAAAACTGGGTCAATGTATAAAATTCTATTATTGAAAAGAATACAGTGGAACAGATCCTCAGCAGGTGTAAATCAGCGTAAGTCTATTGACACCACTGGAGCTGTGCGGATTTAGATCAGGATCTGATCTAACATACTTTAAAAATTGTCAGGGTTGTTCCAGTAGTTAACAAGGAGATACTATGTTCTTATACAGGCAACTCCAGTCACTTGCCTTAGCTGGGGCTGGGCATGCTTTGAATCTAGTGATAGAACCACTGGGAAGGACGACGGGATATGTTCCCTCTAATGTTTAACTATCCTCCTGATCTTCCCCTCAGTACAGCTACAGAATTTGTGGATTTTTCACTTCAGGTCTCCACTATTCTCTTTGGGTGTGCGCACTTTTGTTCAACTCACTGAACAGGGAACCCTGCCTTTGACTGAAAGATCGTGGCCTTGATGCAAGGTGGAGGAGGGGGCCCTCTGAGTTCTCCCAGGGAGGCACAGAGATTCCGATACAGAAAAAAAGAACAGCCATTTTTTCTTCTGTAACAGTCACCAGATTGATTGCCTGAATTTCTTCGCTAAATGCAGAGCTTAATCTGCAGCAATCATAAACCATGGGGCCAAATTCTGTTGTCCTTCTTTGAACAAAATTTCCCTTGACTTCAATGGGAGTTTTGCTTTAGTAAGGACCAATGATTTTAGCTCTTGTAAATTAAACAAAGAAAGGGGTTGGGGGCGTGGAATGGCACAGAGTATGCAAAGTTGCAGAATGAGGTAATCCCTGGGGACAGTTGAGTAAACTCCTCCATTTTTGTAAATCTGCAACCTTTATAGTCACAACTTTGAAATGAATTCATTGGAGGTTCACTTGAGATTTTGGCACCTGCCATTAAAGAACTTCAGGGACGGGGGAAAACATTTACAATAGATAAGTTTATTTGAAAAACAAGAGAGAAAAAACCCTGCCATTAATTTTGCCAAGGCTACTTTTGTCTCTTTTGTAATAACTAATTATCTAACCAGTGGAAGAGATTTCCATGGTAAAATGCAAAGCATTTGCAATGCTTGCCAGGCTAATCAAGATGATTTCCAAAATGCCAAAACAGGAACTTCCTATAATAAATAACTTAGCAGATTTACATCTTAAATTAGAAAATTTGGAAGAAAAAGCCTATGTCTGAAGCCAAAACAGGGTTTATTATATCCTATCCACTTTTTTCTCCTGTTTGCTTTCTTTAGTCTTTCCTGAGAACAAACACAGATCCAGGTGCAAATGCTCAATTCACAAGGAATGCAGTGAACATAAAATTACTGTAGGTTTCGCTGCTAGTAAATCCCTGCTGTTACTCACCATTGGAAGTTGTGCTGGAGGCAACAGCTTTCTCACTGACATCTGTTCGAGTGGAGCATTTCACTATGGAATTCTCAACTTTTTTCTTCTGGGTTGTGGCAGAGCTATGGGACTGGGCCTCCATGATGACTTCTCATTACTTCAGCTCTCCTCGCACGAATACCTGAATAAAACAATAGAGTCATAAACTTCAAATGCCATAAAAAGCTTAGTCAGAAACCTGCCACACTTCTCACCTGAAGAAGAGCCTGCAGCACAACAGCATTAGCAATCCACAGGCCATTTCATGAAGCTCATCAAATCAGGTTTGCATGCATGAGTTCCTGAGGAATTTAAGGAAATGCTAACACCAGAGACAAGCACATTTGCTTTTAAACAGAATCAGCATCATGGTCTAGTCTGCTGCTTTGACAGGAAGGTCCACATTTTTTAAAACCCTGTAAGAATTTTAATGGACTTGAAGGGGGGTGGGGGTGGAAAAGGCGGGATTTTTTCCCTTTGTCCTGAACAGCTTGGAAGCATGTAGCAGAATTGAGACAAACCATCATGTTACTGTAGAAGCCAAATTTTAATCTTCAGCATTCTCACTACCCCTAATATACAGCAACGAATTACCTCTCCTAGTCTATCTTGCCTTATTAATCTAAACAGCTCTCATTTTGTTTGTTTAAAAACGTAACTCAAACAAAAGCGTATTGGAACAACTCTCTAAAAACCACAGAGAAAGGCAAATGTGATTGCTAGTGACTGATAACGGGAACACTTTCTTGGCATGACAACCCTGAAAATGGAAAGCCATGCAAAAAGCATGTTTAGTTATTCTGCCTTTCACTGATTACTTTTACTGTCATCTGCACTGACTCATCGTTCAGTCATTTTATATCCATTGGATCGCTTCACCGTATTCCTAGAGTTTTCATGTTTGTGACATAAACCTAAGAAATCCAGAGGTTTCCAAGAGGGTAAAATTCTACATGCATCCACTTCAAGGTACCGTGACTACAGTGATCCTGGTCTGCAAGGAACATAGGTATTTCCAAGCTCTTGGCTGTAGCTTAGCTTGACACATGGCAGTCTATTAAAGTAAGCTTTATACAGGTAATCAATATTCAGCACATACGGTGTTTAGACCCAAAGAAGTACAGCACTGCTTATCAGTGCTGTAAGAACTAAAACTAGGACCCATGTTAAAAAAATATATAAATCAGCAAACTTGACTTTAAAAAAGGAGTTTTAGATGCTTCCTTTTGTGAGCAGGGTTACAATTATCATAGAAACATGGAGTTAGAAGGGGCGGCAAGGGTCATCTAGTCTAACCCCCACTAAGATGTCAAATAGATATTAAAAGAAAATAAATTGTATTATTTTAGGACTAGATTAGCTCAACTTTTAGCTGAAGTCAACTATGTTATAAGTAAACACCAAACTCTTCAACAAATCACAATGTAACCTATAAAGATATTTAATTACCCTTTTTTGCTACACCCCATGTTAACTGATTTCTGCAATTTTGACTGACGTGGTAAAAAATATAACAAATATGCACAAAGCAAAATTGCTGAACCATATAAATGCAGCGCTCTAGTTACCTTTTCCCTGCATTTAATGGGGCACGTTAGTTTAATAGTGCAATAAGATAATCCAAAACACTCATTATTATAAAGTGGGCTCAACGAAAGGCCCAGGTACTAAAGTGAATCACTACTAAGGGGCGTATAGTGGCCCAGAGGACAAGGAACTGGCCTGGTAGGCAGAAGGCCTGGATTCTGTTCCCATCTCTGCCACTGATCCTGGGCAAGCCACTTCACCTCTCTATACCTCAGTTCTCCATCTGTAAAAGTGGGAACAATGATGCTGGCCCACCTTTGAAAAGTCTTTTGAGATCTGTGGCTGAAAGCGCTATATAAGGGCTGAATATTACTGTAATTCATAGAATGATGTCCTGTCTCACCCTGAACAGGATTTCAGAAGGAGTGTCTGAATACAGGACTGGATGAGCTAAGGAGTAACACATAACTTGGTAAGCTCCATTCCAACTCCAGCAGTGTACAAGTCCTCAGTAACAACTGATACCACATTCCTTTCCGAGGCAGTTTGTGTGTGTCATTTAGGGGAGGGCCAATGAAAGCATAATTCCTGCAGGAGTCTTGCTATCCTGGGGGAAAAGACTGTCCAGCAGCAAACCGCACAGTGGCTAAAGGAATCCATAGGACTTAGAGGCTACTCCCGGAAACCTTCCACTCTTGGGGGGGGGGGGGGGAAATCTGGTAGGAACTTCATAAATTTTAAACTTTCAGCATCTCTCAACACACTTTCCCGCCCTTTTCTCCTGTGTGCTTCTCTGTGGGAGGGCAGTCCATGGCTTTAGTTACCATACCTATCATCTTATGTAGTCCAGCCCCCAAACAGTACAGGAGACAATCCTAATACATATATTTTTAGTGTTTTGTCCATCCGTGTGTTAAATTAATCAGTGGTCTCTGAGAAGGCTAATCTTCCACACAGTTTTCCCAAGGGATTTAGAAAGCTATAACTTTAGTCATCTCAGTTATTTTTCCTCTATTTTGACTTTTAAGGGCCAAATCTTCTAGTCAAGCAACATTCCCACTAGCTTCAATGGGTTTGTTTGCCTGTGTGAGGACTAAGTAGGGACTGCAGAATCTGACCCTTGATTTCTGACATCTTAGCCCACATACTCCCCCTCATGTGGCTAATCCATGTGAAAGGGAACAAATTAATTCAAGAACTCTTCACCACTGTCAAAGCTGTGGAGGCCACACATTCTGCCCCGCTGTCATAGAACCAACAAGGGGAGTGAACCAGCCACAGACAGAGCCAGAAAACGACACAGAGGCCAAGTATCTGCAGTGGTTTCATCCCCCTCAACCATGAAAATCCCGAGACAGCTATGAGGTGGGATTCTTCTTCTTCACTAGTTTCCAGCCTCCTATCACAGCATGGCTGGGACAGTAGCTGCATTAACATTACCTTCTGAGTGCTAATTGTTCAGCTACCCAAATAAGGAGGTGGGGGAAAAGGGGAAAGAGAGAGGGAGCCACAATTAATTTGCTATATGCAGCATTAGCTTGCCACATATTTTCCTGCAGAGTTTGTGGGCTCAGAGTGGCTCCTGCTCCTTCTTTTGGCTACTTTTTTCACAGCCCATTAGACAGGGTGAGGTTTTTTTTTTAATATAGAGAGAAGTCTAGAGGCTAGAATCCCACTTTTTCCACCAGAGTTTTCTCTGTAATTTTGCTCCCCTCTGTACCAAGCCATACCTGGTGCTACAGAGGCCCCTAGTTAGCAACTTACTATTTTAAAGTGCACTTATGGTCAGAAATTTGTAAAACTTGCAACTTGCTAATATAAATATCAGTTCGTTGTGCATGTGTAACAACAACAACAAACCCCGGTTGTTGGCAGGCAGGATCGAACCTGGGACCTTTGTGCATAAGCCTCTAGTCTACAGCATGAGGTAAAAGCCAACTGGCTATTAAAATGAGTCTACTCTACAGTCTTAGCTCTCCCTCTCTTTCTCTACGTGGTCTCAGTGCCATTAGATAGGCCAGAACACCACACCCAGGAGGTGTGTGGGTTACACATGCTCTCCGCCATATCTACTTAGGCTTTGTCTACACTAGCACTTTTGTCAGCAAAACTTTTGTCGGTCAGGGGTGTGGAAAAAAAAACCCTGATCAACATAAGTTTTGTCGACAAAAGTGCCGTTGTGGACAGGGCTATGTCAGCGGGAGACACTCTCCCACCAACATAGCTACTGCCGCTCATTGCGGGTGGTTTAATTATGCCAGAGGGAGAGATCTCTCCCACCAGCATAGAGCGGCTACACAGGAGACAGTACAGCTGTGCCGCGGTAAGGTCCGTAATGTAGACATAGCCTTAGTTTACACACTGAAGCCTATTTTTATTACTATCTGTATTGCAGAGGCAATTTCACTACGGATAAACAAATTCTGGCTCTTGAATCTAGGGCGTCCCCATCTTATCACCCTCCTTCCCCTTCTACTCTCTACTCTGCCCCTGACACACACACACACACACACACGTTCCAGTGAAGTTAACAAGAGTTCTACTCACATAGAGATTGCAGCATTAGACCCTCAGTTTTAAACTATGTTCTGATACTTTATCAAATGTGGTAATGTGCTTGGCAGAAACAATAGCCTGATTCTCATATAGCAGACTGAGTGTGCAAGGCTAACCATTAGAAAACTCATGTTTGGACATGTTTGCTGACATGGAAGCCATCAATGGAAAATAAATATGGAACCTCAAGATATCATTTTTACAGACTCACTCTTCTAACCACAGTTATATTATGGGTCTAATCTTGACTTCAGTAGGAGCTGCAGGCCCCCAACACTTTTAGACTCACTGTCGTCAAGCTCAGATGTGATTTTTCCCCCTCTCAGAAACTGTAATGAAATATGGAAATCACAGTCTATTGAAAAAAACAAAACAAAACACATAATCAAAGGTCCCGGACAAAATAAAGTTTTATTTCCATGTTCATCACTGACAAAAAGGTTTTGAAAAACATCCAGGCTGAAGTACTTTGCACTTTCAAAATATTATATGGTTTATTTATTTATTTATAGTGTCTACAACTCCCCATGCATTTGGCTCAGTGACTTCCTTTCCCCCAGCCTTGAGACATTACATACATATTTTGCAAAATTGAACTCTGCTTTCAAAACTTGGAAAGCTGTTTTTCGATGGCTCTTCTTTATCTGCATGTGCATATGAATGATGACTGCAACGAAGAGAAAATGCTATAATGTTATATGGTTAAAGCCTGAACTTTCATAGGTAAACAGAGGGATAAACATTCCTTCCTGAAAGCAAACATTCATGGCTTTTTCCCATTCAACCATGCTTGAACCTTTTGTACTTTTCCCACAGGCCTGAACCCATTGCACAATTAATTCCAGACTCCCATTTTAAACCTAATCTCTCTCATACCAGCAACCTGTCTGCAGGTGTGTCTCTACTTTTTAAATCATAAATAGGAACCTTCATCAATTTCATATTAAATTGAAGAGATTTTAACAAGCAGCTGCCAATAATAAACTAATTAAAGGAAGAATACCATCACTTTTAATTTGAATGTCAACAAAATGGTAATAATACCCATTTCTTACAATAAAATTCACTAATAACTAAGTTCAACTAATATAATTACCAATGTGTGTGTATTCACCATAGTAGTAAAAACAATCATATGCATATTGTGGGGGAGAAATCTCCTCACTTACACCAGTGCAACCTCACTGAAATCAATAGGGTTGAACCACTGCAAGAGAGGAGAATTTGGCTCTTCATAAGCATATTTACGGTAGTTTCATTTTCTTTTAAATCTTAACCTCTTTGCTCTTTCTCCTCTCTGAATTTCTGGTTTTAAGGGCCAGATCTTGTACACCTTTGCTCCTTCAAGTATCTTTTATTCATACAAGAAGTCTCACTGACTTCAATGGGACTACTTGCCTAAGTAAGGGATTACAGCATCCAGCCCCTAAATTGCTTATTGATTTGCATATTAGTTTTATGTTTCCTCTATACTATAACCACTTGCTGCCTCCTTTTGTTTTCTTATTTGCTTTGTCCTTTAATGTATTGTCGCTTTTTTAATTCCTTTCCCGGTTTTATTTGATGCTGCTGTAGTTGTATTCAATTCATTAACAAGTGGTTTGCATCCACTGAGAAGAGCAGTCTGAAATAGCAGTGTCACAGCATTCATCATCATTACATCAGCAGTAGGGAAGTTCATACTGATTGCTATCAGCATCCACAGTGCCCCAATCAGTGTGCAAGCAAACATAGCATCTTTAGTTGTTCAGAAATTACTCTGGGTATTTGGGGTGTTCGAATGTACCACTTTGATCCACCCTACTGGAAGCAGTCTTTGGGGATACGATAAATCTCGAACACCGAAACTGTGTGAAAGTGAAAAACACAAGGGGAGGCATGGAGAACAATCAAGAAATTACACAGTCTCTTTCAAGCATAAAGGACTCTTTATCAATTTTATCAGAACTGGTCACACTATTCCTTGGGAATATTCAAGAATAAGAAAATTCTGTCTTGTTCAGCTACATTCAAATGCAAAATTTCCATGAGAATTTTATGCTGTTATGTGAGCGCTATTTTACATTGATTTATACAAGCTTGATTCAGGTATGTTTTACTTCCAAAGCTCTCTTAAATTTTAGCATTGCTTCACATCAAACATGAATGCAAAGTCACACTCACACAGTTACGCTTGATAATTCCTCCCACAAAATATAAATGATTCATGCATTTTATCAAACACACTTCAATTGTAAGATTAAGCTTTTGGTATACTTCACCTTCCATATAGGTGCAATAATTAATTCAGCTACTATGAATTTCCAAAAAAGTTAGATCATTTTATATCTTTTTAAGGCCTCATTAGTTTGGTTACGACTTCCAACTTCCATGAACGACCTGTGGGCCAAATTCTGATCTGATTTATATTCTGTGAAACCTCATTGGTCAGTATAGGGCTGCATTCAGTATAAGACGGGGCAAAATTTGGGCTCATATTCATTAAATACAGAAATATAATATAATGCTGATGATATGTAACTGGGAAAATCTTACTCTTCGCAACTCTTCATTTTCTCTTTAATTTTCATGCATGTTCTAAAACTGCCTCTCTTGAGAATTACATAGTCCTTATAAACCTGTGCTGAATTTAAAAAACTGTAAAAATAATGCTAGAATCAAATAGGAAAGTTTTGCTATTTGAATTTGAAAAAAAATAAAGCTACACAGCAATGATTGTAATAGCACAACCTTTCCAAATTCATGCGCCTGCTGTACTTTCCTATGTATTACTTCCCTTTGATTCCCACCCCGCCCCCTCCTCCATGTACAACTGAAGATTTTAAAACAACTCAACCTAAAGCCTGATTAATGATGATCTGATCTGTTCCTGATAGGCTAAATAGCTAGTGGCAACAATAATACAGAATCACAAACAACAAAGGCAATCAGCTAGGCAAAGCAGCACTATTATCAGCCCCATGATTAGGACCCTAAGTGAGAAATTATTCTATGGAGCACACTGAACTATTGAACAAGTGTAACTGATGCTTTCCTCTAGAGGAATTACATATATTTACACCTCCCAGGAGATAGATAGATAGATATAATTGTTTACATATCAATATTAGATATATATATATGATATGTAAAAATTACTGCAAGTTTGTTAAAATATTTTAAAACATACAGATCTAATAGAACCAAACAAGTTAACAGCAACACTTTATTCTGAAGAAACCCCTGACTTAGTTTTTCTCTGTTCCATTTCACTTGTAATAATATATAAGTACATTATGTGTACTTCTGTTACTGGGATTTAGGAAGCTGTTAGGTAAAATTCCAATTAAATATTTATCCTATTACCAGAGATTAAACTCTCTGTCAAAATAAAATAGCTTTCCACAGAAAAAAACTGTGGAAGATCTGATTCTTGTTTTCTTACCCAGGCAGAGCTCTGCTGAGTGGGAGCTTTGCCTGAGTAAGAACTGCAGAATGTGGTTCTAACTGTCCATTGTCTAACAGCCCTATCTTCTGTCCCTTTCTCACATAAGGAGCTCTCACTAAGCTAAATGAGGACAACTCACATGAGTAAGGACTGCATAATCAGGCCTTCCATCACATTATAGCAGTTTTAAATAATGTGGGGCGGTATGCATCTTTGGGGGTATATATATTCGTAACCCATTCAATATCCAGTTGTCTTAAAGCTATGCAACTAAACTTATAAAAGGAAGAGCAGCTCTATGAACTCCATGTCTAACAGAACACTATTTGAATCATAGAGGCTTTGGATTCCTCTTTTTGCTCTATTCTAACTTCTGGCCTACTTCTATAAAATCCAGGCTAGATAGAACAGAAGCACTATTTATTTTTAAATAGAATATGAATCCATAAATGTTATTTATAAACAAAGAAATAAATTCCTTTTTTCAAGTCTTTACTTTAGTAAGTGATTTTTTTTTTACAGGGTGACATACTAGCTATTAACAACATAGACTTGTTCATTTAAAACTGTGATATCGCCTGAAGGGTCAGAATAATCTGTGCTATTGCCTAATGTATTATAATCCTATGTCCTTATGTTTAAAACGCTTAAACAGAAAAACAATCTTAGGCAAAGTAGTTGTAGTCTTAAAAGAATTAGCATAGAAAAAAATCTCAGTTCTTGGTGTTTATACAATAGGTTTCATTAAAATAATTGGCTATGTTTTAAATTTCTCTTCTAAAACTATGCATAGTTTTTGCCTCTGCCCTTTATGTACGAAACTAATAAATCTAAAATCATGAGAAACCCTTAAATATCAGCAATGTAATTTCCTTCTGCAAAGCAGGGGTTCTATAAAATCTGATCTTGGTCACTCATAATGTGGATTTGAAAGGATGAGAATATGCCACAGAGGAAGACAATCAGCAACTCTTGCTGTGTTGATAACAAGCCCTATGACTTCCTCTGCTGATACTGTTATTAGCACTGAAAACACTTGTGGTGAGGATATGGTGTGGTTTTTCCCTCTTCTCTTGCCCTTTCTCCAGAACAGGATGGTAAAACAAATTACAAACACCTGTAATAGATGTGCTTTGTGTCATGGTATATTTAGTTCATCAAACAAAAGGTCACTGCAACTACAACTACCACAGAAAAATGCAGAGATATTCTTATTAGAGCAGTAGCGCTACATGTGAATTCCAGTAGCATGATCATTTTCTTCAGATTTATTGTTTTTGATCATCAATCCCAATAAATGAAGTTTCCTTAGAATCCAAACTAGATCTATATATCAATGTCAATCTATAGAGCAACTGAGCTCAATGAAGAATATATTTAACATACATCAGCCCAGACAACACATACATAATGCAACTATTGCTTAGGATGTATCTTCTGTTTCCAACTTAAGGATATACAAATCACAGAAGAAAAGCCTGTATACCACATTTTACAATTAGCATTTTTAAACAAAATTAAAGAACTCAAGCAAAATGATTTTGGAAGTCCAATACTCTAATCACCAATTTCCAATTCCTGCAATTCTGCTTATCTACTCAACATACGTTAATGTTAAGGATGACTTGATCCAGAAAGCAGGATTTCACATTCTTACCCAACACAGATGTTTTAACCTTACCAGTAAAGAGCTAGGAAAGCTACAGGCATCCAAGAAGAATTTAAAGTGTAAAATGTAGTTTATAAAACTTTATCTTCAGCTTTTAAACTTTATTTTAGGTTTTACACCTGTCTCATTGTAGCAGTAAAACAGTATCAGGATTCCTTGCAGTTTCTGCAACCTCACAAAACTGCAATAGGACAATTCTACCTTGCTGCAATCTAAATTACCTTCCAGTCCACTTAGGCTGTACACACAATATAATCACAGAATTCTACTGCTGTCTTATTTTCCAAGAAAAACCATTCATAGAGATTCATGGTTCAAAGTGCCAAGTCACACCACAGCAAGCCACATGTCCTATTAGTTAAGATCTTTAGTGCTAGAATTTCATATTAATATACACAGTTCAGAACAGCAGACATTGTACTGAAGTTGACATTGGTTTAATCTGTGTTTCTGACTATTCGGTTTCAGGTATTCATACATCTTATTTAATGAAGGCTTCATTCTTTAGGCAGCTGGATGAAGTATTTTTACACCCAGTTGATTTTTCCTGACATTACCAGATTTGTACATAAGAGAAAACATGGTTCTAGACCAAAAACATCCAAATATACTTTGTTCTCATTTATCACAAGGGTAATTTGATTCTTCAGTCCTAATCCAAATAACAGGTACTCAACCTAAAAAAGATGTAAGTATTTTGGACTCAGTTAAGATAAGAGGCCACGCGAGGGGGGGGGGAAACCAATCGATGTTAACAAAAACAAAATAACTACAACTATAGTGGAAATTTCAAATACTATAATCATGAAATAAAATCTGATAATGTGTTCTGAACATAATCTGTGCTGATACTCAGGAAGTGTGTAGTCAAGAATAACAAGGTGTACTCTATCCCAATTAATTAGTTTCTTTTTAAAGTATAAACAAACTATTAGGCAACAGCAAAATCAATTGATTAGGATTTAGATTTTTTTTAAAAAGAGACACAGCAGCTCTTCAGATCAAAACCAATTTAATGTACTTTCAGTTTAATGCAGGTACAATTTATACACTGCATGCCACAACAAAACCACAGTATGATGCCAACACAGTCTTTAAGAAAGTTTTCCCCTAAATCTCTACAGAAAGCAGCCTTAAAAGAAAGCAGGGATTAGAGTGAGCTAGAAGGTAGGGAGGGGACTTACCTCAAACCTAGCCAAGCGGAAATCAGAGCAGTAATTCTACAAATCGGCAGAGTACACTTTTAGAGCTATAATGGTGTGAAGAAGTGCTGGGCAGCATTGCCTGAAGGCAGCACTAATACACTGATGACTAATGACGGGGCCACGCAGACAATGAATTTGGGGGTTGAAAACCAACAGAAACTGTGCAGTACCTTGACAAATGGGCTTTCACAATTTCATTCACTGAATAACCTTTAAACACAAAATTGGCTCAAGTTCTCTTGGGAATAACATGACACATGTTGTTGGACAATGATATAAGTATTTTCCTTTTTAATTAAGACTATTACACCAAATACATAAACATGATTATACTGAATGAAATATAGGTGTTAACTATTTACCAGCTAGAGGAGAAGTTAGGACACAGAATTTAAAGTACTTTCCTGAGGCCCAGCAGTCCCCAATATCAAACTACATAAATGTCTGCAATTCACCCTCTGCGGAAAATATTTACTTTTTGTTAAAATTTTGCTGGAACGAGGTGAGGAAACACCTCTTAAAGATGCATTACAGCAGTCTATCAATCAATCAGTAACAAGATGCTCAAAAATGATGTAGTAAAAGATACACTTGGAATTACAACTGAAAAAGTCTAATTTTAAAGACACTACTCAAAGTCAAGCCATCATAAAACAAATCAAGCTCCATGTATGCTTTGCAGCCTTGGGTAATCATAAACACATTAAAACAACAGTATCACGCTTTAAAGGGGCTTTTTTTCAGTGTAACTTGACTTTCAATCTGAAAACAACAATTTTGGCTATTTTTACAGACAGAATGAAATATCTAAAGTGTCTCTAAATTAACAAGTACCACTTACTCCAGACAGCATTGCCTTTAGCAGCTCCTAAAAACTTCAGAAAAGGATCTTTAAACAGGAAGCTTAGTGAGCTCATAAAACTGTTGTTGGAGCCAGGAACACATAGCATATTTAATCTGCAAACTGTGAGAGTCTACAATGATTTCAGCAAGATCTGAGGCATGCCCTCAAGGTTTGCTGGGATCTGGGATTAGGGAGTTGATAAGAACCTCTACTGCCCATGGACATGTTTTTCTTCTGCAGTTAAACACAAATGCATAGAGACGTTTGACTGCTGCTTGGCGTTACTGCTCAAGTTATATAAAAGCTTTGCAGCTCCTTTTGCTGTCAATATATCAAAGTTAAAAAAAATCATCAAAGTGTGAAATTTCATTTAAAGTCTGTGCCAGTCTACAACTCTATTTCACAGACCTATCAAATAAAAGTAAAGATGAAAAATACACTGAAAGTACTTGAAAAGTTTTCAGCAGCCATGCCCTATTTTTGTTTATTCTGTCTCATTTTATTTGATTTAAAATTATAACAAATCAATGCACAAATAAAAATGACAAAATCTAAGACAGTGGGGGGGGGGGGGAGGACAGGGGCAGGGTGTCTATAAAACCTGTAGTTGAAAGTCAATTTAAAGTCATTATTAGAGCTGAACCTTTTGTTGAATAAAAAGCTTCCTCTATAGCCATTTTAGCATTTTAATTACCTAGCTGCAAGTTGGCAGAAAATTTCTTGACTCTTCCAAAACAATCAGAATGACTACAAAATATGAGTGCTAGCAAAACTAAAGCCTTCTTCAAAGTATTCTTTAGCTAGGGATTTACAACAATTGCATAAAGAAGAAAAGTCTGACTTTTAAGATAATCTACTATAGTCTAAAAGCATTAACATTCCATTACTAAGGTTTTCCTAAAGATTTCATGACTCATTGATTCACTTTTCCTTCAAGTCTTCTTTTTCTTAGTACATTACAGTCTCCATATAGTTAAGTGCATGCAACCTTGATCATTAAACTGCTTCCTTTCATAATTCCCTCCTCCTCCCCCCAATGGATCTTGCTTTAATAAGCATCAGATACCTTATTTACTGGGAAAAGATTACTAACTTTTCAAGAACACTTTGCAACCAAACAGATTTCACTTCTTACTTGAATTCAAAGAGTCAGGATCAAACCAGCTGCTGGGTGCAGGGGGAAATAGTTTTACCAAAAATAAGAGAGAAAGTGTAATTCAAACTTTCCAAAGTTAGCATACAATTGATAACTGAAAAGCAATTTTATTAAGTAACTTACAAAAGGAAATAAATTCTACTAACAATTTTAATGGAGGAGTCTTAATATTTTAGTTTATATACCAGCTAATCCAAAATAAAAATAATTAAGAAATTAAACATGGAATGTTTATAACACAGCTACAAAATACCTCATTTTCATTTCAAAATATACCTTCAGATATGAACTTTACATGCATTGCTAAATGCTGTGTTGGCTAATGCATACATTTCAAGCACAAAACAGGAGTCAACTCATTAAGGAAAATACAGGTAATTCTTTGTTTTGTGCTACTTGGGCAGGAAAATGCTTTGGAAAACAGAATGCCATACTGAAAGCCATGTGCAAGAAATGCACAGATTTACTTCCTTTACTCTTTTTTTTTTTTTTAAAGAACTATATACACTAAAACAGTGCCTTTTCCCCACACATTAGATTTCTCAACCACATGATCTTTAGTGTAAAAGAAATGATCTTCCGCTTGTCTCACAGATAATGTTATTTAATGTTTGCTTTAAATTTGAGTGTAGACTAGCCAACTAAATGCATTATGTACTAGCGTGTTAAACCCAAAATTTCATTATATAAACCAATTCTGAGCATACTTCATACAGTTTACATTGTTAAATTCATTCACCATTACATTTAATATAATCCCTCAACTGAAATCCTGTGGTATATTCAGAACTATTTTTACATTTTAATGTTACTCTTCTTTGAAAACATAGCATTTTTCTCCCTTCAAAAATAATCTTGACATATGTAATTAAGAAACTGTCAGATCATTATTAATTTTTAATAAAGGACCTAAATGAAATAATTATAGGAATCAATCAGTGAGGTACCTTTCAAAATTACAATGCAATTGCACAAATATTCAAAATACCTAAGGCCCATTCTTGTGGATCTCAATTCATAATCTCCCAAAATACCAAACCATAAAGAGTTGTATAACACAAAGAAATTTAGTGATTTCTAAGTATTAAAGAGACTTAAATGGTTCCCATATAGATACATATATCAGGCATGTAGAGACACACAGTGAGAGACTCTGGCACCCTTTTAAAAAGATTTGTTAATTTAATTAGCCACATATTTCAAAGGCTTTGAACCATTTTTAGATTGGAGTTCTTCTGTGATCCAACATAAAGGAAGTTAAATAAGCATGATGAAACTTCAAAATAAAAATATGCTTTATTAACCCTTGAAAATAAAGTGTGGTGCATGGTATGCACTGCTAGCTAGCACTCCTCTGGTTAATTAGACTTTAAACATTATATACCAAGTGGACAACCATCCATACCTTTGACTAAAAAGGCTCTTTTACTTAGATATCCATACAGTCCATCATGTCAAACAGAAGTGGCAGCTGGAAAATGTGGAACAGCTGGCAAAGAGCTGAGAGAAAATGTTTTACATAAATATATCTACATATAAACTGGCAGAAGGCCACAAACACTGTACCCAAAGGACTGGCTCAAAACTATACACCAGAGGGTTAAAAAAATGGAGGGGCGGTGTGGAGGGGATTCCTTTTACCTTTTCTTTTCACGTGGTTCCAGGACTAGGAAGCTGCACATTTAGAGGTGTGTGTGTGTGTGTGTGTGTGTGTTTATATCATCTAGGTTGGAAGAAGAGCAACTGTGCAAACAACCTAAGTTTACAGGCTAATTAAAACAACCTCATATCCACTTTCCTAAAATGCTTTAAAGTTATTTGATGGAAGAACATGCAGAGGTCCTAATACGGATTGGTTTGTGGCAAATCATATGCGCTCTCCTTCTTCTCCATTCCTCCACCCCCCAAAAAAGTCGAGAAAGTAACTGTCGGGAGTGATTCATACTCAATCCCTCCCCGCTGCAATATTTTTCTCCATACATTGCGAGGGGAGAAGGAAGGAGGACGGGGGAAATTGTAGAGGGTGTATAGATCCCAGCAGTTTGGTGTATGCAGCTTTCCAAGTTCCAAAGGCAGCACTCACAACAACAAAATCATAAAGAGAAGGCACAACTTTCACTTTTCCTCTGTTATGAACGAGACGCCTTCCCCCATCCCACTCCCAAACCGTTCCCCTGAAACTCCTACAGATTAATCAAAACAGAGTAATAGGAAACGAACCTCCGTCTCCTTTTCTCTCCCCAAAACTAACACACACATCTGAGTCCTTCCACCTATCCAGACAGCACAGGGTGTTTGCTACAGCAACAAAGTTTCAGCCAAAGAAACTGGCATGAAAATAACAAGCAATTTCTTTGGGGGAAAAGCAGCTGCTGCATGCAAATCTGTAGTTCAACTGTGGGACATTACGTCTCAAAATCCTTTCGGAGTGCAGTAGGGCAGGCAGAGAGAGAGAGAAAATACTTACATATTATTGTATAGTTTGGGGGGGGGGGTTGGCTTTAAGTTAAGGACAGTTTGACAGCCATTTTTTGGTTAGATCTCGGATAGTCTCCCGCTCCCCACTCTTCCAAGTTAAAAAAGAGAGAGAGATCGGAAATGAAAATAAAGTGCCCCAAACCTCTGGCTTCTTGCAACCATTGTGCAAAGCCCATTAAACAAAGAAGAACTTCTTGCAAAACTCAGTACACGTACCTGCTGCTGCTGCTTCTGTCAAGCCCCCCAAACTTCCCATAGAAAAGGTAGGGCTGTTGTATCTCACACGCACAGTGCATGCAGTGGGGATCTCTCTCCTCTTTTGCAGAGCTTAACAGGACCGACCCCAAAGGATGAAAGCGGGCATTTTGCTTCTGTTTGGGCGGGGGGGGGGAGGATGGATTGAGAGAGAAGAGGCCGGGCGGTGTGTGTGTATTGGTTGTTGTTTTATTCCTGCCCTCCTCCCTCAAAGAGAGAGAGACAGAAAGAGAGAAGCCCTCTCCGTTTGTGTGCGCGCGGATCCGACATCAGTTTCAGTGATCTTGTAATCTGATCCCTTCTGACTCACCCGCACTGACTGACATTTCTGATTTGGTTCAACAAAGGGGGGGGGGAGAAAGAGAGAAATCTACCAGAGTGTATCAAAAAACTTGCATCGGAAGGGCCCCCCCTTCCCTCTAACCAACCCATATAAATTGCATTGTAGCCCCCTACCCTTTTTTAAGTCCACCAAAGGAGAGAAATAAAAACACTCTGCTCCGATACTCACGTGTTGGAAAAGTTGTCCCTTTCGCCTTCCTCTCTCTGTCTCTCCTTTCCTCCTCCTCCTCCTCCTCCTCGTCCAAGTTTTACAGATGTTGCAGGACTCCTCTCCGCCACCACCCCTCCTCCCCTTCTCTCTTTCAATACTCCACTCTTAGTCCAGAGGAGGGGAAAAGAGCTTCAGGGAAGGGCACATTGCTGGTTCAACCCCCCTGCAGTGCGGGTAGAGAGGGGCACTAAACTTTCTGGAATGAGGAAAGATCTTCCCCCTCCCTTACTTTTGTCTGACTCCCTTCTTTGGATTTGCCCGGTGGAAGTGCTACAAACGTGAGGGTCACCCGCTCCCCTCCTCCTGTACACTGGGGAATGTAGGAATATTTCGGTGAGGAGGAGGGAAGTCAGACCGAAGTCAGAAGAAGAGAAGGCGTGTGGGAGGGGGTGTGCCCCTGGGTGCTGTTCAGTGCCTGGGAGTGAGGGAGAATGAGGAGCTGGGACCAGCAGAAACACGCGCTCTCAATCTGATGTCCCCTCTTCCCCCCACTTCTCCTTTCTTTTCCTTCTCCCCCCCCCTTCAGCTCAGACACCAGGAGGCCACGCCCATAGCTGGGAGGGATGGGATGGGGGGAATCTGTTGCCTTCACCCTCCCCTTCCTTCCCTCTGGTATCAGTTTCTCTCTCTTTTTCATCTTCCTCTCTTCCTTCTGTCCTGCTCTCTGCTTCCCTTCCCATCCTCAATCTCTGCCCAGCTCTCAATCTGTGACAGAAAGTCACACTTGTTCTCCTTTCCTGCTCCTCCTTTTTTATCCTGCCCTCTTACTCTGGTTCATTTTACCCTCTGTTTCTCACCCACTATCTTCAAACTTCCTCAGTACCGCCAGCCCCCAGCATTCAAAAATCATGAGTCAAGACCCATAAAAGCATGAGATTTTTTTAAAACAATATATTTGAAGTGTTCTGTTTATTTACCTTCTGATTTTTGCCCCCTCAGGGTTCACATTCTCAGGCTCAGCACTGCACCCACATGGGCTGGAAACTTACTTTTTCAATTAAAGTCTCATGAAATCACATGACTCCAGGACCTGGGGCTGTAAGAAAAAACACCAAGGATCAGAAGAATTGGAAATATTATTATACTGCCTTCCTTCTCCAGTATTGAGCCTCTTCTCCATTTAAAAACCTGCCTTTGAATTTTTTATCCCTCTTTTCTTTAGCTTTTCTACCCCCGGACTAAGACTACAATGGTAAACCTTTAACATGGAGAATTACTTCTGCGTTCTGTCAAAATTCCCATTGTTTTGCTCCCTAGCCCCCATTGTTCCCCCTGGGGTTCTACAGGCATTAACAACTCACCCTGAGGCTGTGTTTTTAGGTTCCACAGGTACTTGGAACTTAGCTGAGGGTGTCAGTTATGGTGCCAAAAGAATTCAAGATTGTCCCTTCTCATGTTTCAGCCATTCAAGAATCAAAATACCATGCCAAGACCAGCTCTTGTGTTATTTTGGCTCCATACATGGGTCTCTTTGGCACTCAAATAGCCTGAGAAGAGCTAATATAAATGAACAGTCACACCCACCCACCCATATCACATCATTCTCCAATCAGACCAAAGGTTTGTCCCCTTCAGAAAGGAGTGGGTATATGCATTAAAGTACATTCCAATATATACCTAATCGTGTCAATCATGACATATACCCAATGGTGTAGCCCAATACCAAACCTTTGATATGCACCTTTTTGTCATGATCTGATTACCAGGGGAGCCAGGCTCTTGACTTAGACCCTGATTCAGCAAGATGCTTAAGCACATAACAAACTGTAAGCACCCACATACTCTCACTGAAGTCAATGTTAGTTAAAGTTAGGCATATGCTTAAGTACCTTCCTGAATTGGGAATTTAAATGAGAGCAAGATCAGGCTTTAATGCTATGGCCCTCACTATTGCAAGTCTTGTGAAATTTCATATTTTTCTTAAAGCCCCAGAGGCCTGAATCAAAAGATTGCATGAGCATTTCACCTTTTTTTTAATATTAAGTTCATTAACATCTTCATGACTACAGAGAAAAGCTTGAAAATGTGAAGCACCTGTATCCTAAAGATTTAAAAAACAGAATCCAACATTTTTTATTTTTTTTTAAATCCATGATTTTGGGGACCTGAGCCATTATTTTTGAACACTTGGGGATGGCAATATTGTCTGAATTTTCCTACAGTTTATATTGTTTTCATGAACATACTGACTTGATGGAGATGGTGTATCTGTGGATCGTTAACTATTAATTTTTCACAGCAATTAGAGATCCATGATACCCTTGCTCACAGTGAGTACCCTCTTATTTCACACACTGTTCCACTGACCAGTATAGGACTAACGGTGGAGTAAGGATGTAAGATTCTGGTCTTATTAATGTTTCTACTAGTCATGAGTTATTTGTTGTGATTTGGGAGAAAGTTAGTTGCCACATGACAATACAATGGTAATGTGAAATATGACAGGGGTAGGAAAAGTGGCTAGAAGCCTATTTTATTCACTCTTTTCTTCTTTCTTATATTTTTTTGGATTTTTTTATAGTTTAAAAATGACCACAGTCAACTTAATCTCCAGTAAATTAAAAATAATTAAAAGTCCTTTCAGGTACTACATTGATCCTTCAACTTTCCATGCCATGTTTTCATGTTCTTATAATCACATTTTCCTTTTAAAATATTTTTCTCTCCCCTTTTGCTGCATGAAATATCCTCAGAAGCCAAAGGGGAAACTGACTTATTATACACAAAGTACTATTAAATAAAGAGAGAAACTAATTAGAAAAATGTTGTTTATCTAATCTCTTTCAGGTCTAGTAATCTGAGATGTTAGTGGTAACAATAGGCAGACAGAAGTGTGATTTTAAGTTGAGGGTGTCCAGTGTTTAATTTGTACTGAAAGAGATGCCAGGGCTCAAGAAATTTTTTTACATTCATAACTGCCAAGTATAGAGGTATTGGGGATCAGCCCTGGTACAAATTAAGCACTGAGAGTGTCCCTTTAAATCAAAGCTCCTCTTGTGAGCAATAGTTGACTTTGAACTAGTGGGACTCCTCTTTCCTGTGAATTTGAACATTTTCTCATGCTACAAAATAATATTTCATCTTTTGCTATTCTCACCAACACTGGGTATTTTCAAAGCATATCTTTCAGCCCCCATAAAATCACCAGTGTTCCCTCATCTCCCCCCGCCCCCCAAAATTAAGACAGCTAAGAAATTTAAAAACTTAAAAGGAATCAGAGTGTTTTCACTTCTGTTTATGGGAAAAGAGACTTCTGATACATCTTTGAGCCTTGAAAATCTTGAGGGAAGAGGAGAAACAAAGAAACAACCAGGCTTTCTGCCTTTGCCAGTCTGAATGGGTCAGACTGAGCAAAAAAAGAAAAAAAAATATATGAAGGAGAAGGGGTGACATTTGCCATTTGAAATGTATTGTAAATGTTTCAACACCTTGACAATGAAACACATAACAGAAGCTTAGAACATCCAAGGCCCTCCAGCTAAACAAAATGAAAATGGGCAGATTTGTTTAAGGAGGTTCCTTCCTGAAGATTTGTCATGTCTGTTTTAGAGAATTCACACTTTAAAGAAGAGTGGCAAGGTAAAAAATATTATGTTAACAAGAAATCATTACTATGGGGTTGCATTGCCCCATTGATAAAACTCACACTGGGAGATTCACCTATATGATTCCTTTGGGAGCAGGAGTTGCCCCTTGCAGAATAGGCCACTGAGTCAACCCCAACCTCCACCTCTCTACCATCCACTATGTCAACCGCTCCTTGGTAGTATGACTCCATTAGAACTCAGGGCTGCCAAATACCGTGTTTCGTGTGACACTCAAACATTCATTCCTGCATCACAGCTGCCTTCCTTCTTGCTGCTCCCCCTGTTGGATCAAGGCAGGAAACAGCAGTCAAGAAAAACAAGCAGTGCAGCAGGGACAGCTCAATATGAGGCTCAATTGTAGGCTCCCCTTTCCCCACACATCCAGCTGCACCAAACTCCCCTTCCCACCTACACCCCACTCCAAACCCTGCAAATACCCAAACCCAGGAATACTATGGTCTGAAGGACCCTCTAACTTTCAGAAGTCCCCCACTTGCCTCCCCAAGCAATCCAAGCACCTCTAAACCATCCAGGGGTTCCCTGCACCCCCCTTCCCATCAACAGTGCCTAATCCCCAGCAATTCCAACAGCACTGTAATCGTTACATACATGTTAGCAGTTGACAAGGGAAGTTCAAAAATTGGAAAACTAAAAAAAAAATCATGTTTTTTGGTCTCTGTCATGATTTTCTCACTTGTGATTTTTGAGCTTTTGGAGTAGACAATAATGTATTACTCACTGTTTTAGTGTGAGTTTCATGGTGTTTGGTGCTTTTCTTAAAGACCCAGCTCCTGAAATTCTGATTAGGTGAGAATCTCAGCTTTCATTTAAATAAAAGTACATTTCTAACAGTCATAGCTGTAGATCAAAACTTGAAAATGTGACCTAGCACATTCTAAAAGCTCAAAAACCAGTAGACATATAAAAAGAATTCCAAAATTTATCTTCTTTTTTTTTATCTCAAAATTTTTTAACTAGTCTTGTGATGGGAGGAGGGGCTTACTACTTATTTTTACTGTGAATAGGAGAAGGGGAGAGCCACATATAGTGGAATATCTTAGATAATTAAAATTATAAGAATTTCACAAATCTAAATCACTTGCCACAATTTATGTTATCTATTTATTTTTAATTTTTTGCTTTTCACTTAACTTGTAAGGGTCAACTTGACTTGCTAGGTTCAGTTTCACTTTCTGGAATTTCTTTCTTGCAAACAGATGCTATGTTTCAGTTCCCAGCACCACTGAAGAATGTTTAAATTTTTTAAAATGTAATTATTTTCTTACTTATTTTTAGTGTTATGAAAACATTTCTGCCTCATAGGATTTTGTAAAATCTACATTTGGGGGCCTGAATTACTTGAGAGTGTCCCTTAAAGCCATTTTCAAATCTGTTTATCTCCCTAAAGGTTCCTAGCAAGGAAACCTGGGTCCTGAGTCGACTCCCAATGAAATCAACAGAGATCTTGCAATTGACTTCAATGGGAGAATGCTGGTGTCCCTAATGATGAGGATTATCATTCTACTCTAGAAGATCAGCTCTTATCCACCATCCTCTTTTTCTGACTATTTAATCTATCTAGTGATTTATACCACATGCATAGGGTGACCAGAGAGCAAGTGTGAAAAATCGGGGTAGGGAGCGGGAGGTAATAGGTCCCTAGCTAAGATAAAGCCCTGAATATCGGGACTGTCCCTATAAAATTGGGACATCTGGTCACCCTACACACTCATCATCCAAGTAACTTACAAGTAAATATAACATGTAGGTCATTGCCTAGTGGTTTTCTCTCCTCTCCCATTTTAAAGTATAGACAGGTATCTTGCTTTTTATTTATTTTATATATAAAATATAATATTCATAAATATAAAAATATAAACAAAGCTGCTTTATTGTATAAAAAAAAATAAAAAGCAAGATACCCTGCTATATATCGATATCTATCTCTATCTCTCTATATATCAGCTTTGTTATTACTCTTGAGGAAAATTTAAGGCTAAGAGATGGATTTTAGACTTGGACAAGTACACCTTGTAGCTACAGAAATTCCTTTTTGAGAAGATCATAGTGTAGCTGTAGGCCGGCTGTGGAGAAAGTTTTGTTTCTACAGCTCTTACAATTCCAGT
Organism: Malaclemys terrapin pileata; assembly: GCF_027887155.1. Lineage (NCBI taxonomy): Eukaryota > Metazoa > Chordata > Testudines > Emydidae > Malaclemys > Malaclemys terrapin. The sequence goes on along the minus strand of NC_071506.1, from coordinate 193,881,406 downwards.
TTTTGTTCTGGACTACTCTAGTGTATCTGAATGACTTCACCTTTCTAATATTGTTAAGCCACCATCATTTTTATAAACATATTTGTACACAAAGAACATTCTTCTTCTTCTTCCAAGAAATGTCAAATTTATTTTAGTAATTTTTTCATATATATCCATATGATATTTCAAACAAAAAGCACATTTCCTTCCTTTGTTTGCTATTTAAAATATAACATATAGGGTTAAAGGTTGTGATTATTTGGGGGGGGGTGTATTTGTGATTCTCCCTAACTCCACCCACAAACTAAATTTTGCCCCCTGGAGATGTCAAAACCAAAACACCAAAATGAAATTCCATTCACAGTAATCTTCATAATATGTATGACTGGTCCTCTCTTTTTCTAGGTGCTTTGATCAGCAGTTAAATAGTTAACAATAATGATATTTAAATTGTTATCAGATGGGTCAAAATTAACAATCCCTTCTCTCAAAGCTATTGTTCAAACTGTCTGCAGACTGAGCCCTTGTCTACACTTGAAAGAGTTTGCCGGTAAGCTATACCAGTAGGGGAAAACTTGCAAATCCCCCTAATGGAGACACAGCTAATGCCTGCAAAAGAGTTCTTATGCCACTATAGCTTAAGCCTGTTCCCTGAACTGAGTAAATTATACTGGCAAAAGAGCTTTTTTGGTTGTTATAACTGCAACTACAGTAGGGTTTTTGCTGACATAACATTGGTCAGGGCTGGGGGGGGCGGGGAATAATCACACCCCTGACAGACATCACTATGTCAGAAAAACTTTTAAGGCAGATATCTTTGGATTGGTTTACACTTACTAAATTATCTTCACCACCATAAGGGCTTAGACGTCTTATTTTAGAAGTATTATTATTAAGTGGAAGCGTAGATTCTGGAGCACGAAATGGTAGCCTCCAGAAATAAAAAAACCTGCTAAAAGAACCACTGCAAAATTGCCCACTTTAACCCTTGAGTTTTGTTTTGTTTTTAAAGTGTTGTACTTTTGTTATTTAGAGGGTTATTTGCAAATTATGTATGTTGATATGTACACTTTATGTTTTCTGTTTCTTATGAAAGAAAGCTACATATGTTGGCTTCACCTGAATATACAGTCTAGTATATGTTTAGTGCCAGTATATTTTAAGGCTTAGCTGGTGTGTAACAAAAAAAAATTAAATGTTTGTGCTCAATTACTTAATGGTTTGAATATATTTTTGAGTTTCACGAGTGCAAAACAAAAGTTTTAAACTAGGAAAGTATTATAAATTAATTCAACAATTTATAATATATATAATAATACTATGCAATAAAACATTAGATATACATACATACATGCACAACGTTGGCTAAACTAGTATTTTGGGGGTAACTGGAAAAATATCCCATGCATCTGAATGTGTGTGTCGCCTGTTGCAGTCAATGGAAAAGCATATGAACATCCAAAGGGAGAAATTGACCCTAAATCCTTGTATGACAAGATTGAGCCTGGAGCACATTTTCACAGCCATGTCCTAAATGCTTGAAAAACAGGATTTATCCAGGGAACACTGACACACACAATCTTTACTACAGCTACTGCAGAACTCCATAGAAATAAAATAACTTACACTGATTAACATCTATTTTTAATTAATAATAAATGTTATTTTAATCTATCATTTTTCACAGAGATATATTACAAAACACTTTATAGAATAAATAATATAATCACTAGAGCTGGTTGAAAAATTGTATAATTTGGACCTTTTTGACCCCTAAAAGGACAATTTTATGCTCCTCCCCCCTCCTTCACAACCAGTTTATAATTCCAGAATTAAGTCCTGATCCTGCACAGGTTTAGTTAGGGCTAGATAGACTTAGCTGGCACAAGGGTGTCCTTGAGCAGAACCAGTTGCAGGTTCTAGTCTTTACAGAGGCCAATAACTTTACAAATGTGAGTAGGTCTATAGAAGTCACTAGGACTACTTGCCTGAGTAAATTTACTCACTTATACAAGTGTGAGCCCTGATACAGAGCAGTTATTTACAGAATAGCTGTAGAGCAGCACAAGAAGAAATTAAAGAGATACAGGCAAAGAAGGAAAGATAAGATTTGAAAAGAAATGGAAAGTTAGTGAGGGGAATTGGCAATACTGGGCTGCTCACACCTTTCAAGGGAATTTGGCTGGACTCCCAGTTCAGATCTAATTTTCTTTTGGTTTGGCCTTTTTTCACTCAGTCAACTACTGCAGCAATTGCTGGGGATGGTGCACAGTAGGGGGAAAGTATGTTAAAGAGTGAGATCCCTCTCTGCAAGAATGACGATAGTCCTGCAAGGATTGAACTCACAACCCTGGGTTTAGCAGGCCAATGCTCAAACCACTGAGCTATCCCTCCCCCCAAACTAACACCTCTGAGGGTGTGTAGTGGGGCAACTGCCCCACTCCTGGAAAACAAGGGTTAAAAGCAGCCCTGGAGAGTGAGAGCAGCTGAGTGAGTAGCTGACCACTGGTGTGGTCGGCCACTCAGGGTCCAGCTGGCCCTTATAAGAGAGCTCTGGGGGCAGGATGCAGGAGTCTCTCTCTTGCTGTGGAGAGGGAAGGACCTGGCTGTCTGGGAGCCTAGGGTACTAGGGGTAGAGCAGGGCTGGGGAAAGGCAAGAGGAGTTGGGGAGCTCCAGCCTGGAAAACCCCCAGACTGCAGGCCTTGGTGAAGGCCTACACAGGGTTGCTGGGGTTGCAGAGTTGCAGCTTGGGATTAGGCAGAGGCGGTTGGTCTGACTCCCTTGCCAATGAGGCGTGGTCTTTACAGCCTGCAGTCTGCCCCAGTGAGCGGGAGATAGATGACGACTGGCAGTAGCCACTGAAGCAAGGTGGGTTTAGAGGGTTGGGGGTTCCCCTGGGAGGGGTGATTCAGAGTGTGGGGGCACTGCTGGGGCAGAACCCTGAGGAAAAGGGCACTGGGGTCCAGGAGGGACACGGGGCCTGAGGCAGGCGAGACACCCACCGGCAGAGGATGCTCTGAAGGCTGGCAAAAGCTAATTCCCAAGATGACCAGCCGGAGGCACTGTGCAAGTGAGCCTTCGCCTTGGTACAGGGCAGGTCTGCACTACAGCTAGGAGGTGGAATTCCCACCTTGGGCAGATAAACATTAGCTCTGGTCAAGCTGGTGTACTAAAAATACCAGTGTGGCTGCAGCACCTTGGGTGGCAGCTAGGGTGCCTGAGTATGTATGCAGGACTTTGGATGGGATTGTACTTGGGCTGCTAGCCCAAGCCACCGCTTGTGGTGCCATAGCCACATTGCTATTTTTAGTGTGCTAGCGTGGTCAGAACTAGTAAGTGTACATCTACCTGAGCTGGGAATCACACCTCCCAGCTGCAGTGAAGACATACTCTAAAGATTTAAGGACAGAGCCTCAGCTGGTGTAAATAAGCATAGCTATATTAACTCCAATGGACCAATGCTGATTTGTCAGCTGAGGATCTGGCCCTTTCATTTTTACCTCCAGATGTTACAGCCCTTTTGTAGGGGGGGAAAAAGTACTGTATATAGTAAGTACCATATAGTATTATGGCAGAATGGTACTGTTAGACCTCCACTGCAGATCTCATCTCCAATATTCAGCTCTCTCTACAAGTTCAATTTACCCCTGTGCAGAGAGCTAGCATAAGGCCTATGTGCCATTAAGTTCCACTTATGCCCTCAAAACAGGGCATAGTCCTTTTTCTGGCACTCTTTATAACAGTAAATTTTACCTTACATATGCAGAATTCCCAGTGACATCAGCTGAAAATCTTCCCATGCAGGAAGAGCACACCGTCAGAGTTGAGATTCACTGAGTATCTGAGAGGAGAATTTTGCCCAGACAGTGCTAGTTAGTACAATTGCATTAAAAGATCCATCAGAATTTCTATTTTTAGTTGAGAATTGTAAACATTCCTTCCTGGATGAAATATGAAATTCCACCAGGAGACAACTAATTGTTTTTCCAGCAAACAAATTTGTTTTCCATTGTTTTTTTTTTTTAATTAAAACATTGAAATAAGTGGAAAGTTTGTGGCCTTCAGACTGTTCATAGGCCTCTTACCTAACTTTCTTTTTAATTTATTGATTATATTTGGTAGATGTCCAATATATTGTATTTATTGGGTTTTTGAACAGTTGGGTTTCTTTGTACGTTTGTTTGTGGGGTTTTTTTTTGGTAGGGGTTGAGCGGAGACAGAAATTAAGCTTGGCACTGGACATGAGTACATTTCATCAGCAATTTCACAGCACTTTTTGGTACAGTCTTAATGCACTTTTGCTATTGCATTAATATGATTAAATTTACCCAATCTCTAGAGCTAAAGTTCTCCCAAGTATACTATGACAATAGCATTATCTGTCAGTAAATAGCATTTAGTGCATTAAAATGTTCCTGAGAACTCCTGGTGAAGTGGATTAATCTTCTCTAGCCTCTTGGGTGCAAAACTGGATCTGCTCAGAAATCAAACCATATTAGTGATCTTGGTCTGGTCCCTTGTGAGCATTTGTTCATATCAAAAAGCCACAGCTCAACATATTTGACAGTTTCTATGCAAGAGGTGTCACAGGATTCGAGGGCCAAAAATCATGCCTCCAAACCTATATTAAATACATATCTCCCTTTGCTTCTTTATGACAGAGACAATCTCTTATGCTTTCCTCCCTCCCCACCCCTTGTTTGATTTTTACATTGGAAAGATAAGGTCCTCTCTCTCTTCCCCCCATCTTCACTGGAAAACCTTAGCAAGATCATTGGAGGACCTGGCTAGCAGGAGTAAGGAGGCTGTAACTTGAGCTCCAGCTCTCCATGCCCCCCATTGGCAGGGAGAATGCTGATTCATTTGGGAGGAGAAAGGCGATCTGCAGCTCTGGTTAAAGTTTCATGAAATGTCACTACTCAAACAGAGGGAAGTGAAGACCTGATATTTCTAATACAGAAACCAAAGCTATAAATTGATGTGCCTGTTTGTTGTTTTTTTTTTTTCTCCTAATGTGAGACATCCTTGTAATTTCATCTCTAATAAAACAAGCAGACAAAATCTACATGGCTTCCCAACAGATCATGGAATATGTTTCCCTTTTTTGAAAATGTCCTCAGATTTGTTTCTTTGTCACTCCCCCATCTATCAATCCGAAAGTGAAGAAAACTAATGAAGCTGAGCACCACTTCACTTAAACTGTCCAATTTTAAACCACAAAATGTTCTTCTAAACTAAACTTAGTTAATTGTCCAAATTAAGGGATCTGTGCTCTGTTTATTTACACATCCCAGAGAGTTCAAAGGAATACAAAAAGGGCTGGTAAAAAGCCCAGAATTTGCAGACAAGGGAACAGCAACTTTTCACCAAGCTCCCCATGAGCTCATATTAGCCCCTTCAGGCAAATTCCATATGGCAGGTTTGAAGATGTATGCCACAGAAAAAGGGGACAAAGCCAAGAAGCACTCACTGTCACTGTACAGGGCATAATCCCCATGACTACCGGTTATTTCTGAGCAGAAAGCCAGATGATAGTTATTGTTAGCTGAATATCTTGTCAGTGTAGCTGGGACATTCACAGAATCACAATAAATAAATGAAACTAGGCATCTCATTTCTACTTAGTGAGGAGTTTTGTCTTGGTTGTGTGTAGTTATTACTGATCTGGGCAATCCTGGGAAGACTTAAGCACCTGACAAACCTTATTCACTAGGACACCGATCCTGCAAAGACTTAAGCACATGCTTAATTTTGTGCACTGTAAGTAGTGCTGTTGACTTCAGTGGGATCACTAATGGTGTGTAAAGTTAAACATATGCTTCATAGGATCAAGATCCATGGTCTTAATCTTGCACCGCCGAAGTTAATGGATGTTCCGTTGACATCAACGGGCACAGGATCAGGCAGCACGTGAGTAGTTCGGTTGACCAGGAAATAACATTTCCATTTCACAAACAAATTCAAGGTTTCAAGATTTGTTTTTGTTCCAATGCAGAATGAAACTGAGACCTTTTTTAAAAAAAAAAAAAAAAAAAAAAGGTGGGTTAGGACACTCAACTGGGATGTGGGAGAGTCCGGATCAAATCCATATTTTGCCTGATTTGGGACTTCAATTTGGGTCTCCCACATCCCAGCTAAGTGCCCTAACCACCTGGCTATTTTGAGGTGGGGTCTCTGTCTGACCAGAAATTCCACCATGGACCTACATTTTGGTTTTGACAAATTGTCATTTTCTGACAAAAAAACAAAAATAAACCACAACATGACAACAATTTTGTTTTAAAATTCCCAACTAGCTTTAGCAAATAGTTCTGTTCAACTCAGTGGGACGATGCTCATGTGTGAAGTAGTTTGTGTGTAAGGATTTGGGCTTAAGAAAGGTATTAAGGGAAGAGATAATCATGTTATAAACAAAATATTATGTTTTAATTGTCAACTCAATATTTAGAAAATTTTCTAAATTGTTTAAAAAAATTCCAAGAGCAATTCCACTGAATTTTTTTTATTATTATTTAGAAGGGCTTGGCCCTGCACTGCTTACTCAGATAAAAGTAAAATTTCACTGCAAGTTCAGTAAACACTGAAGAATGGGCTTTGGTTGGTTATTAATATAGACACAAGCCAAGAATTAGCCAAATAACTAACCAAACATCAGACAGGCAAAGCAATTTAAGAGGTATTATACCTAATCTTCCCATTAGGATCAGTAAGACAAAGCCAAATGCATCATTTGAGAGGTCACACTGAATAAATTGTGAGGATTACACAAGCAGGAAATTTTAGGGAGGGAAAAATGACCTTAAACTCTGTAGGTTTACACACAACAATAGAAACTCTAGTCCTTTATAGGCTCTTTGAATTCTTTACTAAGAAGTTAGCTCAAGTTTTATTGGAGAAGGAGAAAACACACTAGAAACTACCATCGGCAATTCAGAGGAAAGAAAAACTAACTGCCACAAATGGCTGAACACTAACAGAGAGGATGCAAAATATTTCAAAGTTGAAGGAACTAAGTCACTGAAAGAAAGAAAGTTGCAGATTTGTTTTAGATTTACATTGATTCTGCCTTAAACAATCAGAATCATGTTTACACAGTCCACACGAAAGACACCACATATCATCAATTTGCATACATCACCTCCATTTTTCACCGACCGCTGTCAACTTTCCCCTGTCCAATAGCTGAGAAACATTCCCATGTTCCATACAAATTATTAGTTTCTTTTTATTTTCTTTCCTGAATTTGTTCTGTATTGATTTTTTTCAATTCAATCACTAATAGACTTAATTGAACTAATGAACTTAATAGGCTCAAATTCAGGCCTTGGACAGTTGATTCCTCCCTACCTTGAAAATTGCTTGTCATTTACACCTGTGCAAAGTGACAGCAAAGTAGGTGTAAAATGCTACCATTCTAATTAAGTAGATTTTTGCATACTTTGCGCAGGTGTAAATGAAGCACAAGGCACACAGCAGTGGAAAATCACAGCATTGTCAAGTCCAAGCACTCAAAAAATCATCAGTTAGGCTTCAAAATATTATAAGATTGGTTTATGAGACTTATTTAAAAAAAATTCTTTTGGTTCTTTTTATTTACTTTTTATTGGAGTCTTGAGGGTGCCGATACTAAAGTGATGAGCATGGTATAAGAACCTATTTGGACTAGGATTCAAATTTTCAGGCTATTCTGCACAACCACACGGGCAAGAAACTTACTTTTTAAAAAATGAAAGACAAGATTTTCACATATTTATGAGACTCCAGGAGCTGTGTCTTTAAGAAAACCACTAAATATCATGAGAGTTTCAATAAAATCGGGAAAGTTGGCAACACTGATTAAATTAGCAACAGTGAATGGAATCTGGGAGGGGTGCTTTTTTGTTTTGTTGTTATAAAATCTAAAGAGATAAAATAAGAAACTCAAACACAGGGTCAGATCAATCAGCAGCAATAATGCAGACGAGACACAGCTCTACTTATTCTTCAGCACATAGGACTATTTCACTACCACCAAGATGGCTCAGTGTTTTAGTGGAATCAGCTTATGGATGAAGAACAGCTGGCTGAAGCTGAACCAGAGTGAGATGGAGGTTATGCTGGGAGGCAGAGGAAAACACCTTGAAGAGGAGCAGTCTCTGCTGGTTGAAGGTACCCACAATTGGTCAATTCTGTCCAGAGTTTAGGAGCGATCTTGGAGTCCGTGCTGATGCTAAGGTCTCACATAACAGCACCCATGGCTAATGCTTGACCATTTCTGGTGGGCTAGGAGACTCTGTCCCATCCCGGCAGACGATGACCTGGCCTCAGTTATGCATGCTGTTGTCACCTCTTGTCTGGACTATAGCAATGCAATATATCTGAGCATAAAGCTACCAGGCCTTAGGAAACTCCAACTAGTACAGAACTTTGCAGTGGGTCTCCTCAGCAACACAGGCAATCACACACACATCAGACCTGTCCTCTGCTTTCTACATTGGGCTTCCCATCGAATATTGAGTTTAGTTCAAGGTCTCACTCCTGACTTTCAAGCCACTCAGTGACCATCTACACTGCAATGTAAGCCCAGGGTTTGAATTCAGACTCAAGCCTAACCTCCATTCCATCTACACACATCGTGCTAATCCACGCCTCTGACCCAGCATCCCAGGACCCCATGGAGGTGGAGGGTCCGAGCCTGAGTCAAACCAGGACCCAGGGTTCAAGCCCTATTGCTGCAGGATAGATGTAGCCCCACTGAACTCATACTCTGGGAATCTGCCAAAAGTATTCCACACTCCCATGTGCTGACTATCTTTGTCCTCTGGGCAGTCAAATTTGATGGACAGTCAAGTTTCCCCACACTGCACCATGAAGGAAGGGCTACATTTTGGGAGAGCACTAGGAAGTCTGGGATATGAGTGGTTGGACTTGGGTCTGCATAATGCAGTGTAGGCAGTGGCACCCCAGGTTGGGACCCAGGATTCAACAATTCCTAACCTGGGGCTACAAATAAGTGTAGACACTCAAGCCCTAAGTTAACAAACTCAGGGGCTGCTTACTCAAGTTCTATTAAACTTGGGCTTGCATTGCAATGTAGACACCTTTAGTGGCTTGGGCCCAGACATACCCTCAACTGTCTAAAGCTCCAGAATGAAGACTTACTACAAAAGTAAAACTCATCTGGCAGGAGATCGCTTTATCAGGGACTGGTCTGAAACTGTGGAACAAACTCCTACAGGAACTAAAGACCATCACAAACTGCCCCACCTTCCACTCCAAGTGCAAAGCACACTTCTTCAACCTTGCCTTCTCTACTATAAACATATAATAGCATGTAAATTTAAAAAACAAAATACAAACCCTACCAAAAGAAAACACTATGCACACAATTCTCTCTCTCTCTCTCTCTCTGGGAGAGGATGAGAGAAAGAACAAACCACGTGATAGATATATTACTTAATGCAGACATATTACTTGATGCACTAATGGAAGGCACTCAGATGCTATTGTGATGAGGATACTATAAGAATCTATACAAAATAGAAATCAATCTGCATGCATTAGGCCAGGTCTGAATTGCACCATAAGAATGAAAACCAAGGGGGCCCTTATGTCATAAGAACTGTCATACTTGGTTCAAAAAAGAACTAGATAAGTTCGTGAAGGATAGGGCCATCAATGGTCCACCTTGCCCAGTATCCGGTCTCTGACATTGTGCAGTGCCAGAGCTTCGGGGGAAATACACAAAACAGCAATTTTAGAGAGATCCACCCCTCTGCCACTCCTGGCTTCTGGCAGTCCGAGATTTAGGGTCATCTCGCACATGGGAATGCCACTGACCATCTTGGCTAATAGCCATTGATGGACCAATGCTCCATGAACTTATCTAGTTCTTTTTTGAACCCACTTATATTTTGGCCATCTCAACATTCCATGGCAATGAATTCCACAGGTTAATTGTGCGAAAAATTAATTCCTCTTCTTTGTATTAAACCTGCTGCCTATTATTTCCATCGGTTGATCCCCTGTTTTTTATATTCTGGGAAAGGGTAAGTAACACTTTCTATTCAGTTTTTTCACACCATTCATTATATTACAGACCTCTATCATATCCCTCCTAAATCATCTCTTTTTTTAAACTGAACAGCCTTAATCTTTTTAGTCTTCCCCTTGAATGGAAGCCATTTCATACCCATATTTATCTTTGTTCCCCTTCTCTGAACCTTTTCCAATTCCACTATGTCCTTTTTGAGATGGAGAAAACATAACTGGACATAGTACTCAAGGTGTGGGGGCACCATGGATTTATATAGCAGCATTATGATATTTTCTTTCTTATTTTCTATCCCTATCCTAATTGTTCCTAACATTGTTAGCCCTTTTTGACCGCTGCAGCACATTTGAGTGAAAGTTTTCAAAGAACTATCCACAATGACTCCAAGAATTCTTTCTTGAGTGGCAACAACTGATTTAGAACTAATTATTGTATATGTGTAGCTGGGATTATTTTTTCCAATGTGCATTACTTTGCACTTATCCCTATTGAATTTCCTCTGCTATTTTGTGCCCAGTCACCCAGTTTTGTCTCCCTCTAACTCCTGACAGTCAGCTTTGGACTAAATGATCTTGTATTATTTTGTATGTGCAAACTGTGCCACTTCATTGTTCACTCCCTTTTCCAGATCATTAATGAATATGTTGAACTGCACACCTCCCAGTACTGATATTTGGGGGACCCTGCTGTTTACCTCTCTCCATTTATTCCTACCTTTTGTTTCCTATCTCTTAATCAATTACTGATCCATGAGAGGACCCGCCCTGTTATCCCATGACTACTTAGTTTTCTTAAGAGGCTTTGGTGAGGGACCTTGTCAAAGGCCTTCTGAAAATCCAAGTACATTATATCAACTGGATCGTCCTTATCCACATGCTTGTTGACACCATCAAAGAATTCTACTAAGTTGGTGAGGCATTAATTCCCTTTACAAAAGCCATGTTGTCTCATTCCGAACAAACTGTGTTTGTCTACATGTTTGATAATTCTGTTCTTTACTTTAGTGTCATGAATTTGTCTGGTATTGAATTTAGGCTCACCAGCCTGTAGTTGCGAAGATTGCTTCTGGAGCACTTAAAAAAAACACTGGTCTACAATTTTTGAGAAGTCGTCTGCTTCAGAGATAAAATGTGCTATTTATTATGTATTTTGATGTGCTGAATTCAAATATGACAATTAAAAAAACTGGCTACTGTTTCTAAGATATTTAAGTTTTTACATTTTATGTCTATGTATATTGTGTAGATAGAGTTTTAATCATAAATTGTAAACCTAGGTCTTTTCATGTGTTTATGGTTGCTTTACATGATAATATTTCACCTGTCCTGTTTATGTAACACTTTAAAAATCAGCAAAAGGATTATATAAATAAAATTTATTATGAAACAAAAGGCAAAAAACTATTATGTACATAGTTTTGTCCTATTCAGTGTCTACTCGGCGCTTCTTGGCTTATCTCTTGTATTCATTAAATGGAGCATCTCTTGTCACTGTCCAGCAATAGTCTGCAAGCATTGATGGGCTCCATTTGCCCTGATAGCGTTTCTCCATTGTTGCAATGTCCTGGTGAAATCGCTCGCCGTGCTCGTCGCTCACTGCTCCGCAGTTCGGTGGAAAAAAATCTAGATGAGAGTGCAAAAAATGTATCTTTAGTGACATGTTGCAACCAAGGCTTTTGTATGCCTTGAGGAGGTTTTCCACCAACAACCTGTAGTTGTCTGCCTTGTTGTTTCTGAGAAAATTTATTGCCACTAACTGGAAGGCTTTCCATGCTGTCTTTTCCTTGCCACGCAGTGCATGATCAAATGCATCATCTCGAACAATTTCATGAATCTGAGGACCAACAAAGACACCTTCCTTTATCTTAGCTTCACTTAACCTTGGAAATTTTCCATGGAGGTACTTGAAAGCTGCTTGTGTTTTGTCAATGGCCTTGATAAAGTTCTTCATCAGACCCAGCTTGATGTGTAAAGGTGGTAACAAAATCTTCCTTGATTCAAAAAGTGGTGGATGCTGAGCACTTTTCCTCCCAGGCTCCAATGACTGTCGGAGTGGCCAATCTTTCTTGATGTAGTGGGAATCTCTTGCACAACTATCCCATTCGCAGAGAAAACAGCAGTTCTTTGTGTATCCAGTCTGCAGACCAAGCAAGAGAGCAAAAACCTTCAAATTGCCACAAAGCTGCCACTGATGTTGGTCATAGTTTATGCACCTCAAAAGTTGTTTCATGTTGACATAGGTTTCCTTCATATGGACTGCATGACCAACTGGAATTGATGGCAAAACATTGCCATTATGCAGTAAAACAGCTTTAAGACTCGTCTTGGATGAATCAATGAACAGTCTCCACTCATCTGGATAGTGAACGATGTTGAGGGCTGCCATCACACCATCGATGTTGTTGCAGGCTACAAGATCACCTTCCATGAAGAAGAATGGGACAAGATCCTTTTGACGGTCATGGAACATGGAAACCCTAACATCACCTGCCAGGAGATTCCACTGCTGTAGTCTGGAGCCCAACAGCTCTGCCTTACTCTTGGGTAGTTCCAAATCCCTGACAAGGTCATTCAGTTCACCTTGTGTTATGAGGTGTGGTTCAGAGGAGGAGGATGGGAGAAAATGTGGGTCCTGTGACATTGATGGTTCAGGACCAGAAGTTTCATCCTCTTCCTCTTCCTCGTCTGACTCAAGTGAGAATGATTCTGGTGCATCAGGAACCGGCAGTCCTTCTCCGTGGGGTACTGGGCGGATAGCTGATGGAATGTTTGGATAACGCACAGTCCACTTTTTCTTCTTTGACACACCTTTCCCAACTGGAGGCACCATGCAGAAGTAACAATTGCTGGTATGATCTGTTGGCTCTCTCCACATCATTGGCACTGCAAAAGGCATAGATTTCCTTTTCCTGTTCAACCACTACCGAAGATTTGTTGCACAAGTGTTGCAGCATATGTGTGGGGCCCACCTCTTGTCCTGATCTCCAATTTTGCAGCCAAAATAAAGGTGATAGGCTTTCTTAACCATAGTGGTTATACTGCGCTTTTGTGATGCAAAAGTCACTTCACCACAAACATAGCAGAAGTTATCTGCACTGTTCACACAAGTACAAGGCATCTCTGCTCACTTTGGCTAAACAGAAATGTGTCCCTTTGCAAAATCAAACACTGACAAATAAGAGAGCACGACATTGTATGATTTCTAGAACTGATATAGGACAATTTGTTCAGCAGAGTGATGTAAGCTTCATTATGATTGCATCATCCATGACTTCTAGGAATAACATGATGCAATTCATATCATGTATGACGCAATACCAGCTTCAGATTGCATCATCCATTGTTTTGCTTAAAAAGCAAGTACTGTCCAAACCCAGTCATAGATTTAGTCATAGATCCAGTCAAGATGTATTTTAGTCATTTCTGTTTTAAATTGAGATCCCTTTCCTCTGCCGTTCCCAAGTCAAGGGTCGTATATACTGACCCAAAGCATATCTTGAAAACTAGAGCCAATCAACAATTTTAAGCATCATTTTTGTTCTCAGTGACCCAGAATTAGTAAAGTTTGACTACATTTATTTCAGAAGCATTTTGGCTGTAGAGCAGTGAAATCGATGTTACATTAGCTACTTTCCAGTCATCTGGAACAGACCATTGAAATTATGGGAATACCCATGATTAAGGACTAAAGGGTTGGCACTAAAATAAGGTGGGGGGACTAATACATTACAGAAAGGCAAAATCATAAATAGGAAAATAGAAGTTCAGTTCTCACCTGAGCAATAGGAAGATATTCTGAATTAGAAACATAAGATTATCAGGAGAGAAAGTTCATGCTCTAAATTATTGCACAGAATGGACTGGCCTCCATAGAGGTTGGAAAGATATGATTTAGGAGCAGCATTGGAGTTTTGATCATTCTGTGGGGAGTTGGGAAGAAACTTGATTTATCTCTTATATTAATGCCCAAACATTTGAGTTTAGTGGGCCTACATATGCTTAATTTGTTCTGAAATTTTGATTTGCCCCAGCATGAACAATTAATCCACATGCACAAGGATTATTTAGTATCATCCACTACATCAAGCCTTACCTTGTACAAAGAGCCAATAGCCGCTCAATGGAATTCCAGTAAAAAAGCCAGTAATTCAGGACTGGGCTATGATCTTAGATGAAGTCGCATCATTTCAAAGATTTATTTATAAAATACAAAATAAATGACCACAGTTGTAAGTTTGTCAGAAATTTCTTGGATCATACCGAAGTGATCTGAAGATTGATTTCACAGATACCCAACCACTCATGCCACACAATGAGGAGCACAGAGTATCCTATGTTATTTTGTGAAAAGATGCATTGGATTCAGACTCTCAAATTAATTTTACTTTATTTTATTAGAGTTTATTATTACCTCATGTATACATTTCTGATTGACTGATGTGTCGTTGCTAGACAGAAGTCTAGACTAAAATTGTTGGGCCATATCTTGAAGTCCTTATTCGGTTGTTGCTCAGTCCTTGCCTGTGACTTCAATGGGGGTTCTACCTCAGGAAGGACTAAGTAAAAACTGAGAAAAGACTTCAGAATCTGGTCCTGTGGTCCGTCTGTTATCTTTTAAAAATCTATTTGTAGTAACAAAGCAAAATGATGATTTTATAAAAACATAGCTCAAAACACAAAGACAAATCTAGCGACAACCTTCACAAATATGCACCAGTAAGTAATTATTACACTACAGCAGAAAATTAGAACAGTTGCCTACCCTATCCACAGACCCTCTGCACCCATTCCAAAATCTCTGTAAAATTATGAACTTTGTGGCATGTCCTCGTGGTTAACAAATCTGAACTTTTTAGGACTAGGGAGGATTGGGGGCTCTCATGGAGAACACTCTGCCACCTACTCCTCTCTCTTGAATTGAGGAAATGTTGGCTCAAATGTCTCTTAGGTCAAAAGTGGCAGTTTCTCATAAGGAGAGAGGCAGTCTCTCAGGTAGGCAGGTCTCAGGCTATTTTGGATTTTACAGGGAAAAACCAATGCCAGTGTAATGTGCTCATGTCAAGAGGCCCCTTAACAAATAGGCTGCTGCATTCTGTCCCTGCTTCAGCATCCAGAGAAATTTAATATGTGGCCTCAAGTAGAGCGCATATGCAGTAGCAGGTCTAGATGTGACAACGGCATGAATCACAGTAGTGAAGTCTGCCTCAGAGAAAAGGGAGCAACTTCCTACCTAGACACAGATGAACAAGTTGATAACATTGAAATCTGATCACCCATCAATAAGTGGGAATCTAACCAGACTCCCAGGTTATGAACATGAATAACAAATGGTGGGCCAGCAACCTAAATTAGAGGGGCGGATCTAATCCGTGCCATATCTTCCAATTACTTTCCCAACTCTAACATTGACTCTGTTTTATCTTGATTTAGCCTCAGCCACCTGGCTTTCATCCATGCCCGACTCTCATCCAGACACTCGTAGAGACAGTCAACTGTATTGTCTAAGTCAGAAGAGACCAACATATAGTTGGGTATCATCTATGTACTAACAACACCACAACCCATGCATGCTATTAAATCTCCCACTGGCCTGAAATACACATTGAACAAGTGGCTCCCTACAGCTGGTTTGTCAGCTCCATAAAGCAATGAGGTCCAATCCACTAGTTGCACACAGAGTTGGAGAGTAAGTGGCTCCTCTACTCTGCCCACAAAGAATTTGCCTTGTACCTGAAAGTAGATCCATGGACTGCTCTGCCCACAGCAGATTCTGTTTCTTCTCCCCATGCTAGTCTCAGGTCACTTGTGAAGGGTTTTGGACTCACCCCCTGCCACGTTCATGGGCTGGCAAATCCCTTCTTCCTATTTGGGATAGTACTACTTGTTTTCCAGAGCTTCAAAGGTGCTGAACATGCTCTGGCTTTCACTGTATATGTGTGCATACAACCATGCACACAAGAAGTATCATCAGAAGTTAGTTTTCAACTTGCCCAGCTTCCATCCTGCGCTTGTCCCCTATCCAATGTGTTGTTTAAACTCAACTGAAAGACATTTAGGGCCAAATTTCCATAGAAGCCTCTGTCCACAATCACAGTCAACAGCAAGTGCAGGTAGACAGTTAATTTGTTATTTTCACCCTCAGTTGATTAAGGGTGCAAAATTATGGGCCTCACACCATTATTCTCATTGCATTATTTATATTACAGTAGCACTGAAAGAATACGACAGAGACTAGGGCGCCATTGTGCTAGACAGAGTACAGTCAAAAGAGCCTTTATCCCAGAGAGCTTACACCACTTTGGTCTCTTCTAAAAGCACTTTTTTCTTTTCCCTGCATTCAAAAAGTTGAAACTTTCACAATTTGTTTCTTTTAATGAAAAAGGAAAATTAATCCAACCAGATCACTTTCTGTTGGATATCAATTTTAAGATAAGGACCAAGGAAAAATAAAATAAAATAAATGTGTATTTCTCTGGAAATATCTCCTCCTCTTCACAACACCAACCACTGAGAAAGATATTCTTTTGGCTTAGCAGAAAGAGACACCTCCCTACTGCTGTTTAAAGGTGGGGGCAGGGAGAAGCTTTGAAAACTGTGTCAAGCTGGACATGGTACATCTTTCATCCTATTTCTAATGGATCGCCTTTGAAATCTAGGTAGGTGAAGCCACTTGGCTGACACTCAATCTCTCACATCATGTACTAAAGCTTTTCTTCTCCTATAGAAATGGTCTGAAATGGGGCATTTTACAACAGTTATTGCAGATACACACACACACACACACACACACACACACAACTTCTAGTCTAGTAAAACTTTTCTAATAATAAGACAACTTAAGGACCAGTATCACGTATTCAGAGTCAAGCTTTAGGATCTAAACAAAAATGAAAAATCCTTGGGGGAAAAAAGTGTTAAAAGGTTTAGATTTCCAAAACTAAGTAGGGGATTTAAACACACACTGCATTAACTTTAAAGGCAGTTGAGTACCTAAATACCCTAGCTAGCTTTGAAAATCTCAACCCTAATCTCTATAGAAATCGTTTTCAGGACTGCTTTTAAACACTTTAATGAAAAAAGAGGGTTGGGTTGTTCTTTTAATGTAAACTTTCTCTTGCAGTGCTTGTAACCTTTACTCTGTGGAACTGTGCTAATGCATGAGAGCCAGGAGGAGAAATATATTATAGACTGACTAGTATAAATTTACTGTCTAAGATAAGTGAAATATAAAAAGTAAACAATCATTTTTCATTCTCTAAAGTGTTGGTGTTATAAGGAAATAATTCTTTGACAATATATAGGCTTGAGTCTCAGGGTATGTCTACTAGGGTGACCAGACAGCAAGTTTGAAAAATCGGGACGGGGGTGAGGGGTAATAGGCTTCTATATAAGAAAAAGCCTCAAATATCGGGACTGTCCCTATAAAATCGGGACAATCAGGACACTGTAATGTCTACACAATAACTAGACACCCATGACTGAACAATGCCAACTGCCTCGGAGGGCTGTTTCATTGTTGTATAGACTTCCTGTCTTCAGCTGGAGCCTGAACTCCGGCACCCTCCCATCTCGCAGGGTCCTAGAACCCAAGCTCCAGCGTGAGCGCAAATGTCTACAAAGCAATGAAACAGCCCCACAGCCTGAGCCCCATGAGCCCGAGTCAGTTGGCATAGGCCAGCTGTGGGTTTTTCTTTGCTGTATAGACATACTCTAAGCCATACTGAAATAAATTAGAAGCAATTCCGTTGAAATCAATGACGTTACCTCTTCATAAATCTGGTATAAGAGATGAGAATCAAACACAAATGCATGTTTTTTCTCTACAATGTTCCTAAACAAATCTTTCTGTGGAGTAGTCATCAAGTTATTGTGTTTCACATATAAACTCAAGAGTGATTGCAATGGAATTGTATCTGCTTATATTAGCAGTAAATTTGGCCCAGTAGCTTGAAAATGTTGGTATTTGCTTAGGCAGTAGATCAGTAAACAAACATGATCTTGAAAAATATGTCTTTCTACATTAGGAACAGAGTGAGGATTAAGATGTTCCTTTGAAACGGAGATATTTCATTATCTGAAAGTGTTTAATTCTCCTCTTAGACTGTGAAATAATAGATGGTTAACATTTTTTAAAGCAGTTTATTAGACATGTTCTTTTTCAGGGCAAGGAAATTCCACACATACACCCTTTTCCCAATCATATACAAAAAAATTATGTATAGAGTCTAGTCCTGAAACACGCTGAACATCTTCTACAAGGGTACTCAGCACCTTGCAGGATCAGGTTCCCTATTGTTTATCTGGCCTCTCATTTGGCATCCATATCTATCTATATATGAAAGTTCAATCAACGTTGCTTACGTGCCTAATTACCTGGTGCATGGGGTCAACCAGTTAGACAGACATCTGCATGACATTAATTGCTCTGTTTGTATGCCTTTAAATTGTGTGCCTAGCTTAAGGATAACAAAGACTTTTTGATTATATTATTTTTATTAACAACATTTATGAGGAAGGCAAACCTCCTGTCTACATGATTGCTCCCCAAATATCCCAAACCACACTGAATAGGAATCTGCTCTGCTCTTATTAGACCACCTCAGTCAAGAAACAAATTTCTCAGTCCTACGTGTGTTCATTATAGACATGTTTCATCATATCGGTTCATATTGTTTAGCTCTTTTTTCACTGTCTGCCCCCCAAGCTGCAGCCCCACTAATATACCTAGAAAAGAAATGGGTTCAGGAGCTCTATCTGCTGTCTGCCTAATGCACCCCAGAAGGCTTTGCTCCTGTCAGTTACACTGGGAGAAGCACTCAATCCTTCTGGGGAAGATCAAGACCACTGTGGCCAGACAAGGAAAATAAGCAGGCTCAGAAGCTCTGAGTATGCAGATAGGAGAATCGGACTCAGAAGGGATGAAGGGAAGGCAGTCTATGTAGACTGAAGGAGTGGGGGAGTTAAGTATCCAGTTGGAAAGATAGGAAGGCAATGGTAAGGAGAAAGAGGGAAGCAACTATTCCAGGACTTGGCTCATTCTCATAAACTGGGTAATGGGGCTGGTTGGTTTGTTTGTTTTGGGGTGGCGTATAGACTGACATGAGCAGAACACTGGAATGGGAAGAAATTAGTAACATAAAAAAATGCCACAGGGAGAAAAAACCTAAACTCTCTTGTTCTGTCCCACTTGTGTTTTTTTGGTAAAGCCTGGTAGTAAATTGTCCATTGCCACTTTCAAATTCTAATGATTCTAATTTCCAGGCTCACAATTTCATCTTGACTTGGGGTCATGGCTTAAGCTGTAGGTTGGGGTGTCTATCTGGGAGCTGAGTTAAGGACATGGTCAGGACTCCAGTCATCAATCTTTTTAATACATATGGAAAAAAGTAGAGTTTTCATCAAGCAGGGACTATTTTACTCTAGCACTCCACCACAATATGCCTGTGCACCATGAGAAGAGGAGGTGGTGTCCAGATGCTGAGAGCACTTCAAAGGGGTTTGTTTAGACACATAAGAATGTAACATTTGTTTTTCTAACCTCCTGGGTTCTAGTTATATCTTTTCAGGAGAGGAAAAACATATTGTGTTTAACCTTTTTGTAAACTCAACAACTTTGAATAGTAGGAGCTCCTCCTATTTTTTTCTGCCTTTGGTAACTATGTTCTGTTTCCCTCCCCTGTATATTTGGATACTATCCAAAGAAATTAATTAAACTTGAAGGATATGATATTTGTTTCTTGTTTCAACCTCTTTCACAGATTCCCGCTGCTGGGCGTTGCCCTTAATTAACAACATTTTTGTTCGAAATCACATTCTTAATGATCTCTGTGATTTTGCTCAGCTTTGTTCTCTCTCTCTTTTATATATATATATTTCTTTCTGCTGTTTTTCTCTTTAAAAAATAAGTTTATTTAAAAGCAAAGATTACACCGTTTATCCAAGAAAATAGCATCTTTTTGTGTGGAAAAAGAAAATGCAGGCTGGATTCATTGCTACCCTATAGTCTCCACTTCATAGCTCTGTGGTTTCTAGTTTTTTCCTTTTGTGTGTTTCTACTTCCAGCTGTGCAACACACATCAAACCCAGTCTGTGGTTTTACTTCTTGGTAAACTATACTACTTAAATTTTAATTTTAAAAAACAATTAGTCTTTTTCCTTTTCACAAAAATCAAACAAACAAAAAACCAAACTTTTGTTGGCAACAAAATCCTTTGAATTATTTTTTTTAAGGTAAAATTTTTCCTTAGGATAGCTTTTCACAGAAATGGTAATGTGTAGTGCAAAATGTTGCTCTTGGATCTCTTTTTACTCCCCTTTTGCTTACAGTAGTTTACACCAGGAGTAGCCCAATTGAGGTCAGTGAAATTACATGAAACTGGAATAAGGAGGAAGAGAATCAGGCTCAGTGTAATTACAATAGAATTGTGACTCAGACACACCTCTGAGTCACAATTCCTCCCCTGCTTGCTCTGGGTGGATAGTACTTTACTACTGACCTAGGTAGGGTAACCATATAGCAACTGTGAAAAGACAGGACAGGGGGTGGTGGGTAATAGGTGCCTATATAAGAAAAAGTTCCAAAAAACGGGACTGTCCCTATAAAAACAGGACATCTGGTCACCCTAGACCTATGCCAGTAGTAAACTATGACATCTCCTACATTGTCTCAGGTACTCTGACCAGTAAGAGAAGGGTGGAGCCCAGGCTCCACCCATTCCCTATCCTCTCCCCTCCCACCTGCTCCAGGGACAGAGAAAGTAAGTAGGTCTGGCACGGACACTCAAGCCCCACCTAGTCCATGTAAGGATGTGCTGGGGGTTCTTACTTCCGCTCACTCCCTTGCACAGCATGTAGTTCAAGTCAAACTTGCCCTGATTTATTGGGTGTAAAAAAGCAACAGAAAAAATAACCAAAGAGCCCAACACAAATGAAGGACTTACACCATTTAAATACAACATGAAATAGTAATGAATGTTGTTAGCATAGCACCCATATCCTCTTGCATTTTAAGTGACTCACAAGAAACACCACTTTTACGTTAATCAAAATCATCCTCTTTTCATTTAGAATTGACAGAAAACTGGCCTAAAACACAAACAAGAACTATTATTTTTATAATTCACTTCATTTAAAAACTCTTTGAGAACTGTTTTATACAGTTCCTCGTTATTCCCTCTACTGTCAAATCCTTCCTTTGTTGAGTCCTTGGGCCACATGCTATTATTACCTTTTACCTATGTGCATGTGACTCCCATTGATATTGACTGGGATGATCTGTACACAGAGCAAGGTCAACATATAGCCTCTAGTGGCAGGGGCGGCTCCAGGCACCAGCACACCAAACACGTGCCTGGGGTAGCAAGCCGCGGGGGGCAGCCTGCCGGTCCTGTGGGGGCGGCAGTCAGGGAGCCTTCGGCAGCATGCCTGCGGGAGCTCTGCCAGTCCCGCGGCTTCGGCGTACCTGCCTCCAAATTACCGCCAAAGCCGCGGGACTGGCAGACCTCCCGCAGGCATGCCGCTGAATCCGCGTTACTAGCCGGACCGCCACCAAAAGCCACCTGACTGCCGTGCTTGGGGCAGCAAAATACATAGAGCCGCCCCTGCCCAGTGGTATCAGATTTAATCAGAGAACATGTTTTAAAATCTAAAGTTATAAACTCCTCCAAATTTAGGCCCCAATTCTACATTCATTTACGTCCAAATCTCTCGCTGATGTTAGTGGCAATGTTGAATGTGCAGGATGGGGGCCTTACACTTATGGAATAATACAGAACTAATATTAGCAACACTTCCAACAATTTTGTTACTAGATTTGCCAGGAACCAAGTTTGATTAAATGTTGTGATGACAACACTAATCAGACTTTCAAAGGGGATAGAAAAGTGACCTTCTTGCTAGATCAAATACATTTAGCCCCCAAGAGTGACTAAATCTTCCTTATAAGGCTGGTGTTATATCTGTTATAACATGAGACAAAAAGCAAATAGAACATATCTAGCAGAAAACATCAGCTGCCTCCAGTCCATGCAGGTCTTGGAAGAGGACAGATGCCAAGTCTGCAGAAGGCCAGTCTATTCAAGGTGAAGGGTCAAGTTACAGTAAAAAGCTTCCCCAAAACCGAAACCCTCAAGCTCTGCAAAGTGAAATCATAACGCCAGTGAGAGTTGTTCTGATGATGTAATACATGTAACTTGGTGTCCTTCTGGGGAAATGTGATGGGTGTGGAGTTTCTGGAACTATTTTGAACTGCCTCTCTACAGTTTAACACTTGCATGTATATCTTCACTTAAACAGTTGAATAAATCTGTCTTAGAAAAATAACTATTGTCTTTATTAACTCACCTCGAGCACAATGGGAAGCTCATGTACATTAGCTTCTCCTCCCATGCTCTGCAAGTATTTGTTCAGTCTGTCCCACAGGCCAAAGAGCATGCTCCAATACTCAAAATCTGGACTAATTCCTTTTCACACATCCCAACAAGAAGATATGCTACAGCCAACCCAGGCATATGGCCATGTACAACAAATACCAAGTTTACCTGTCTAGTAATCTCTTTCCTCCTCACCCTAGATCAGCAATATGAAGGGAAGAAACCGGTCACAGTTGCCTACATTTGGAAATGTTTCAACAGGAGGGTCACCAGTGCGGATCCAACTCCTCTATGTTCTGAATTGCCAAAGATTCATGCATGCTTTCTAATGAATTTTCAGTTATTTAGAACATGAACTTCTTAACTGTAGTGAGTCTTAAAAAAGTGATGCCTTCATACTAAACCTCCTATATTATCTACATTTGTAAAAAGACACATTAAAATGAGTGTTGAGAGAACCTCAAACAGGCTGGGAGTTCAGAAAAGCACCCAGAAATCAGAACACTTATCTAACTCAATGAGGTGCCACAATCCTTCTATCTCCATACAACCACCCTCACTCAACAGACTCCAGCTGCTAGTGGTTGGATTCTTACATGTAGACCCAAATGGCCTCTTCCCTACTTCTGATGTGTTCAGGGAGTGGCCAGTAAGTCCCTTCCTCCATCTCCACCGTATTTTGGGTAAGACAGGAGGCTTTTTTTCTACACACCCCACCACTTCTGTCTATCTTGCTATTTACAATATGCTCATTGCTGTGGCATGCGTGTGCTAAAAGAGTTACATAAAAAAAGTCTGAACAACTGTATTTGCTTGCCCCTCAGGAAGCACCTCCCCTGTTCCTCTCTCTTCCTCTGAGGTCACAGGTCTTCTACCCTGTCTCTCCCCTTTTTTCATTCCCAATTCTCTCTCCTTTCTCTGTTTGAAGTTCCTTTGTTTTTTCCTCACTGCAGTTTCTCTCAAGTGAGTCTGTCTCAAATGTTTAGCTTATCAAAAAGACAACTGAGAACTGACTTGATCACAGTGTGTAAGTACCTTCACAGGGAGAAAATACCAAGTACTAAATGGCTCTTCAATCTAGCAGAGAAAGGCATAACAAAGACTAAAGGCTGGAAGCTGAAGTAAGACAAATTCAATTTTTTTTAAATTATGCCTTATTTCTGAACAGTGAGGTTAATAACCACTGGAACAAGCTACTAAGCAAAATGGTGGATCCTCCATCTCTTTTTCAAATCAAGACTTTCTGTAAGATACGCTTTAGTCAAACAAGCTATGGGGCTCAGTGCAGGGTAACTGGATGCAATTAAATGGCCTTACTGCCTTCCTAATCTGTGTCAAGGAAATCTCAGGGACTCGTGCCAGTCCGCGGACCAATCATTGAGAAACATTGGACTAGATGATCTGATGATCCTTTATGGTCTTAAAATCTATGAACCTACAAATATTTCTTTTACCAAAGTTGCCTCCAAAACTTGATAGGCTTGTCAGCTGTGAGCGGAAAGCTTGTGCAGCTCAAGCACACAAAAAGCCAGCTGCACAGGTCTGAAGTCAGATATGACTTGTTCTACAAGTAGCTGGGGTCCAGGGTAAAGGTCTGCCTAGTAACTGGGGTTGAGAGGTCACATGTACAAACAGGGGAGCCTCTACCCTATCTTTTTTAGGAGGTGGAGGTGGAAGCTACCTCATCTTACTTCTGAATCTCGGAATGGTCTACATTTGCAATGAATGGGAGAGTGGGGCCTTCACTCCTCTTCCATTAGGGAATATAAGTTCCTCAATCTCTTGTTTGCTAGAAAATTATGCTGTCTCCTAAAAACAGAACATTCGTGGGAGTGCCAAGCCAGACCCACCCACCTGGACCTGGTAACTATATTCAAGAACATGGATCATAGAAGGGGTAAAGATTCTGTTGCTATGTGCAGACTCAAAACAGCAGCACATTGGAGTAGGTGAGATGAAGAGTGGGCTCTGAACACTTGTACTGTATTCATATACTCCCTGTCACAGGGCGTGGCTCCTCTTCTGCCTTCTTTCCCATGGAAACAACATGGATGCCAGTGCTTATGCCTTCACCATATTCTTTTATTTTAAGTTCCCTCCACCACTTCTACAACAATTTCCATGCAACAGTCTATTTACAGTGCCAACAGTTCTTTTGACCCTCTCCCCAGGACCTGAGGGGAACAGAGGTTTCTCTCCCTGAATGCCTCCATGTTATTGAGCTCAAGTAGCCCTGGTCCCCCTCCCCATTTCTCCCCACCTCCCCGGCACTTCCTTCTTGCCTTTTTTTCAGCCTTGAGCAGATGGGGTAATTGGCTCCTTAGACCATCCAGCAGACCAGCCTGATTGTCTAATTACCCTCATCAGCTATCTCAAGGGGAACTAATTAACATCTGAGTCATCAGAGTGCAGGCTCACCTGTTTGCACCCTGCACTCTGTCACAATTGATTGGAAGGTCTTCGTTGGCTGGGTCAATATCTGGTGGATTTAGTGGTGCTGGTCTATTCAGGAGTTCCTCAAAATGCTTCGCCCAGCTATTCATCTGTTATTCTATTTCTGTTATAGACTTTCCCTGCTTGTCTTTGACGGGACATTCTGGCTTGCTGAACTTTCCAGACAGTCGCTTGGTGATGTCATACAGCTGTTTCATATTACCGTTGTATGCTGCCTGCTCCGCTTCTGCTGCCAGTCCATGCACATAATCTCTCTTATCCTTCCTAATATTCCTCTTCACTGCTCTATGGGCTTCAGCATACTCTTCTTGTGCTTTAGCCTTTGCTGCTCTAGTCCTCCTGTTATTAACTACTACCTTCTTTTTCTTTCTATCTTCTATCTTAGTCAAGGTCTCTGCTGTGATCCACTTTTTCTGCTGGTATTTCTTGATTCCAAGCACTTCCTGGCATGCTGAACTAAGTGTCTCTCTCACTTTCTGCCATCTGTTAGATATACTGTCTTCCTCTTCCTCAGACCAATCCTGTAGTACTGAAAACTTATTCTTCAGCGTCAGTCCAAAATCTTCCTTGATCTTATGATCCTTCAAAAGGCTGACATTGTACTTCACTCTTCTATCTGACACGTCTATCCAGTTCTTCTTCAACGTCAGCTTCAATCTGGCCACCACTAAGTGATGGTCAGACGCTACGTCTGCTCCTCTTCTAACTCTAACGTCCTGCAAAGATCTTCTGAACTTCTTGCTAATACAGACATGATCGATCTGGTTTTCTATCGTGCCTGCTGGCGATACCCAGGTACTCTTGTGGATCCGCTTGTGGGGAAAGATGCTACCTCCTATGACCAGGTTATTAAGTGCACACAGATCCACAAATCTCTCTCCATTCTCACTCATCTCTCCCAGAGCATGGGTCCCCATGACTTGTTCATATCCTGTGTTGTCAGGTCCAATTTTGGCATTAAAGTCTCCCATCAGGATGGTGATGTCTTTGTCTGGGAGAATCTCTAATATTTTCTGAAGTCTGTTGTAAAAATAGTCTTTGTCCTCCTCTTCACTGTCATTGGTTGGAGCATAGCACTGTACAACATTCATCTTAATCCTCTTCATTTTAGTTCTGAAGTTCCAATCAATTGTGACAGACCAACCAGAGAGAAGATCAGAAAAGCCATCACTATGATGAAGAACAGGAAGGCAGCTGGACCTGACGACATCCCAGCAGAGGCCCTGAAAGTCGATCTGGATGCTTCAGTGGAAATGCTGTACCCCCTCTTTGAGAAGATATGGGAAGAAGAAGTGATTCCGGCAGACTGGAAAGAGGGATACCTTACTAAAATCCCCAAGAAAGGAGACCTCAGCAATTGTGCCAACTACAGAGGAATCACACTTCTGTCGGTGCCAGGGAAGGTCTTCAACCGAGTCCTCTTAGAGAGAATGAAGGATGCCATCGATCCACAGCTACGACATGAGCAGGCAGGTTTCCGGCAAAATAGATCATGCACGGACCAGATAGCAACGCTCCGCATCATAGTCGAGCAGTCTATGGAGTGGAACTCCTCATTGTACATCAACTTTGTTGACTATGAGAAAGTATTCGTTAGCGTGGATTGAGAGACTCTCTAGAAGCTCCTTCGGCACTATGGCATCCCAGTAAAGGTGGTTAACCTGATTAAGAACTTATATGACGGCATACACTGTAGAGTGATCCATGGAGGGCAGCTTACAAACAGCTTCCAGGTGCGAACCGGAGTCAGACAAGGATGCTTGGTGTCACCATTTCTTTTTCTCCTTGTCATTGATTGGATTATGAAGATATCCACTTATGAGCGTAGGAACGGAATCCAGTGGACGTTGTGGACCCAGCTTGATGACCTGGACTTTGCCAACGACCTTGCACTCCTTTTGCATAGGAAACAGCAGATGCAAGAGAAGACCAATGTAGTGGCAGCCATCTCATCACAGGTTGGCCTCAACATCCACAAGGACAAGACCAAGATCCTCAAGATTAACTCCATCAGTAATGACCCAGTCACACTGAACGGAAGCCCTCTGGAAGAAGTGCAGTCCTTTACCTACTTAAGCAGCATCATCGACCAACAGGGTAGCACAGACGCAGACATCAAAGCAAGGATCGGTAAGGCAAGAGCAGCTTTCTTACAGCTCAAGAACATCTGAGCTCCAGAGAGCTGTCTTTGGCAACAAAGATTAGACTGTTCAACTCCAACGTGAAGTCAGTCTTATTGTATGGAGCTGAAACCTGGAGGACAACTAAAACAACCACCAGGAAGATCCAGACCTTCATAAATAGTTACCTTAGAAGGATTCTCCAGATCCGTTGGCCAGACACCATCAGCAATATCTACCTCTTGGAGAGGACCCGTCAACTTCTAGCAGAGGAAGAAATTAGAAGGAGAAGGTGGGGCTGGATAGGACACACACTACGCAAGCAGCCAACCAACATCACTAGACAAGCATTGTGGTGGAATCCCCAAGGCAAGCGGAAAAGAGGCCATCCAAGAAATACCTGGTGACGCGACCTTCAGGCTGATAGCATAAAAATGGACTATACCTGGAATCAGTTAGAGCAAATGGCCCAGGATAGAGGACTCTGGAGATCTGTGGTTGGCGGCCCATACCCCGATTGGGGTGACGGGCATGAGTGAGTGAGTGAGTGACTCTGTCACACTCCCACATGGTAGAAGTTCCCTTGACAATTTGGCTATCACTCCACATAATAATCATTTAATCAGTCTGCGTGTCCCTCATCCCTTCCTCCACGTGCCCCACACACACACACCCAACAAGCGGTAGCTAGGTTGAAGGGAGAATTCTCCCGCCAACCTAGCTATGCCTCTTAGGGAGGTGGCATACCTACAAGAACTCCTCCCTGCATCGGCATAGATAGTGTCTTCACTGAAGCATTGCAATTGCAGCATTTTAAGTGCAGACAAGCCCTCAACTTTCTCCTCAAAGTCTACCGTGCCATTTTCTGAAAAAAATCCTTGGCATTTATTCAATGAGAATTACACTCACTTCTTCTGGTAACAGTACATCAGAATATTCATTCTATTTTAGAAAAGCTTGCCCCCCCACACACACCAATTCATTTCTATTATTTTGTTCTGGGTAGTGGAGCTGCAACTGAGGGGAAAGAAGTGGGCCAAATTTCTCCATTAACAATGGACAAAATTCAGTCTAGGCTTATGACGCTTTCCAGGGACATAAGCCCTGGAGTAGGGTCATAGAGGTAGAAATTCCACCAAAAGAGAATGTTGCAGTGTCAAAGCAGCAATAGCCTTTCCTCTAATGAAGAGACCATAGGAAGAGGCATGGACAGAGAAATTGAGGAATGTGCTGATTAAGCAACTTTCACCAATGGGAGTTCTATGAAGCCCTGGCCAGAAAGTACATCTGCTCTTCACTAAAGGAAACTGGGAAGTGAAGCAGCAGTGGAAACACTGCCTGTCTTCCACTGTGGTTTAAGTGATATGGTGGCACAAAGAGGTGTAATTAAAATCTCCCTGCTCCTGCTTCAGTGACTCCATTTCAATATCTTGATTATTCAAGTAATTCTTTTTTTTTTTTTTTTTTTTTTTTTTTTTTTTTGCTGCTTGCATTATTCTGTCCATATCCTAATAAGCTGAAACTGTTATTTTCTACCTAACGTGTTCCTACAAATAACAGCATAGGCAAATCAAAAACAGAAGTCACAGACCCTTGAAGTATTATGAAAATGAGATTGTGCACCTCTGGATTAAAACAAGGAAGTGTGGTAAACCTTTAAAAATACAGATTAATCAATTATGTATGCAAAAGAGGATACAAGAATTATAGTAATGAAAACCAGAAGGAAATTCACAAGTACAGTTTATACCTCTGGGATCCTTCTGACTCAAATCCAAGAGAGGGATGAATTTTCCCTCCATGTATGCCCGTAAATCCTATGAATGTCAAAGGGACACTGTTACTTTAGTATAGGACCAAAAATTAATTAAAGAAAAAGGATTTTATGAAATGTAAGCATAACAGGAATTATTTTTGTGATTTTAAGTACATTTAAATGACATTTTTAAAGAAGAAAAAAAGAAGGATTCTCTTGTAGTGTTGAAACCCCAATAGCATTAGGCGAATGCATAAAAACCAGAAAAGTCACACACAGATCTGTTCATAAGTAAAACAGCCCAGTCCAGTTTCATTATCTAAGCTGAGCGAAATGCAAAAAGAAAAACACAAATCAAACAGTGAAGTGTACAATATTTAGGCTCTATTATGGTTCACGGAGAAGAGGTGGGGAGGAGGTATTTAACTCTATTGGAGTTGCCCTAGATTTGCAAAAGTGTGACTGATCAGAATCAGGCCCATTATACTTGTGCCAGGTATTCTGCACCAAATTCAGATTTCATTTTTACCAGTGTAAATCAGGAGTAACTCTACTGAAGTCAATACAGTTACACTGATGTAAAAATGGAATGAGATTAGAACCAGGCCCATTATTTCCAGAGGTACGGGGGAAGAGCATGCTGAAGGGTGGCTCTTGCTGTATCTGTAGTATGTGTACCTGCGTGCATACTGCCAGTGGCAGCAATCTGAGGCAATCCAGAATGCCTCCACGTGTGTTGAGGTGGCATACACAGAAGCAGTAATGCTATATCTTTTTAAGGGATGCAGCATGCACTCATACATAATGCCTTAGCCTGGACCATCAGCCTTTGTATAAGAGAGAGCCAGGACCAAGATCCCACCTCCTCAGGGAAGTGTTAATGTTTCCCAATTGTGTGCAAGGAGCATAAAGTACAGAATTCTGGTTGCTCCCTTGTGTAAGGACAAAATGGAGGCTTGGAAAGGACTACCTACATTATTTGCCCCTTTGTGCTCCTGTGCATGAACGGCCAGAATTTGATCCTAAACGTTTTCTATGGAAAAATAAACTAATAATTAAAATCAATACAGGAGTCACCCAAAAAAGTCTTCCCTAAGATACCTTCC
Organism: Malaclemys terrapin pileata; assembly: GCF_027887155.1. Taxonomy (NCBI): domain Eukaryota; kingdom Metazoa; phylum Chordata; order Testudines; family Emydidae; genus Malaclemys; species Malaclemys terrapin. The sequence continues at coordinate 193,851,584 of NC_071506.1, read as the reverse complement.
TTCCATTAGTCAGGCTAGTTTTCCAAGAACTGTATAGCATGGTGCTTTTTTTAAAAAAAACACATGCAAATAGCATGACTGTAGTTTGATTTCCTAGAAAAACTTCCTAGAGTTATATTTTAACAAGAATAAATCAGATTATTTTATTAATCAAGAGATAGAAACACTTGTCATGTAACTAGTCCCATTACTGACTATTTCCAATCCAACTTTCCTCTGAAAGTATTTTTTCCTAATCCAAAAACGTCCATCTTTAATTTAATTAATAGTTATGGCTATACAATTCAGGTAGCAGTAATGTGTCAAGTAATTTGGCTAAATTCTGCACTCAGTTATAATGGGTGCATGTTGGGCCACAATTTGGTCCAATTAGTTTTATTTTATGTCACATTCTAGCATGCCATGATTGGGAAGTATTCATGGTCCATTTTGTCTTTGGTCTTTCACTACTTTTGGAAACTACTAGTATTTTAAACATTTAAGCAGCAAGTTATTGGATCACTGCAAGGGTCAAGCTTATTAAAATAACTTAAAATGATTGTTCCTGCTTATTTCAGCTTCTGAGATCATTTGAAGTCAGTGGAGATTGGCATGGGACGTAAATCAGCACAGAGTTTAGCCAAGTAACTTTAGTTTCTTATTTAATTTACATATGATTTACTATAAAACACACGAACTAGTATATTGTCCTTACTAGTTAGTCCTTGTCATAAGTCCACGGTTGGTGGGACTGTGACATCAAAAGTAGCTTCCCCTTCTTTCTTCTCCACTTCCACATTCTTGTCTTTTCTTTCACCCATCTTGTCTTCTCCTTTTTCACCTTAATCTCCTTAATTATTCTGTGTACTGCAATCCTATTTGGTGAAATGATTCAGTCAATGGCATATCAAATGCACACAGATAGATATATCATTGCTAGATTTGAAAAAGTTTAAAGACAAGAGTTTATCATCGAGTAATTTCCCCTGAGGAGTCAAATGCTGTGATTTTATAAAAGGAAACACAGTACAAAAGGAAGTTGTCTTTACTGCATCATTGGAAGTTTCAGCTTTAAAAAGATGGCACAAGATAAAAGTTCTCTTCCTTTCACAGTGGTAGTGCTTTACATTAAGAGGACAAAATATGCATTAACTTAAGATTTTGATGAGAGTCATGTTGTATTATTTACATACAACATAATTATTAAAAGCACATTTATTGAGGTTGAACAATGTGTATATGGCACTGTTGTTTAACATCACAGAAACAACTCTAATCATCTGGCAATTAGAAACAGCCACCAATTCTCTGTAGAATTTGCCTTGATTTTAAGGAATATATTCCCCCACCCCCGACCCAAAAATATACACCAAATGGGACAGTGTTTCAGCCAAAAACAGCTGCTAAAACAGCTTTAAAAGGGGTTCAACAATAGTGGGGAGAAGGTGGACATATTGCTAAGGAGGAAGGGCTGGATAATAGTATTTGACACAAAGGCCTATTATTCAGGTGCTAACCAACTCCAAGTTGGTTGCTGATGGGTAATGTTCTCATTGTGATTCCCATGTATCACCTGGTGGTTCTGCAAAACGATTCTCTGACTGACTTTCCAGCTCCTTGATGTTACCCTTCCAACGACTTATCTTCAGAATTTATTTCCAAAATACACTGCTTTATACTGTTTCTCCACAAAATGTTGATTCAGGGAAGATTCTCCCAGACTTTCCTGAAATCGGTTTACTTTAGGAGGGGAATATGCTAACACATAAATTAAAAGAGGACAAAAAAGAAATGAAAATAATACAATACAAAGAAAAGCTTCCTTTACCCCTACTCCCCATGTTGTTTCAAAGCAACAAACTAAGGTAGCCACCCATCCCTTATTTTGTTCCTTATGTACTTAACACAATGTATCAAGTCTATATAGAGCATATTTTGCCCAATGTTTCAGCAGTAACCACGCAAGGATCACACGCTTACATACAATTCTATAATTGTATATTGTCTAGGATTTTGTAGCTTGAATACAACACCTCAGGGTGCGGTCCCATAAATTTATTCTTACAGTGTACATTATTGCCTTGAAAAAAATAGAGTCAACCTATTGATATCAGCCACCACGCACAACCAGTGCTTAATTTGTGCCAGGGTTTGCCAGGACTGAGTCCCGGCACCTCTAGGCTTGGCAGTTCAGAGCCCCAGCACCTTGCTGCATCAGTTATGAATGTAAAAAAATTGTTTGAGCCCCGACACCTCTTTCATTACAAATTAAGCACTGCACACAACTGTTGCTCCATGAGAGCAAGCACCGGGCCAGATACAGCTATTTCATTTATCTGGGCTTAAAGTTCCTGAAAATGGGGAAAGGTTCTTTCTCTCCCTCTCTCTCTCTCCTTACATAAAATTCACTTCTTTCAGCAATCCTCCCTACACCTTCTCAGCAGTAATCCCAATGCCCTCCTATACTCATCTGTTGTGCCATGTCCTGTCTTATCTAGTTTAGGCTATGCTTTTGGACATTGGAAATGTACTTTTTTAAAGTACCATATATGTTTATGATGCTACATATGGTAAATCACTATTAGTAATAAAACAATAATATTAAGCTGTCTTTTCAACAGCGAGTGTCTGGCTATATGTTATTATGCCACATCATCCAGGCCTGGGCATAGTTTGGGGGAGCAGGGTGGTGTTGCCTCCCCCCCCCCAACTGCAAGCCTCAGGCAGATGCAGAATTTGCTCCCACACGGCACAGCACCACTGGCTTGACTGGAGCTGCCCATCCAAATACAGAAGTCAAATACAGCTTCACTGGTGATCTCCTGGTCTGGGAAGAAAGTCCCTGCTTGCAGCTTCTTGAACAGGCCAGTGTTCCAAAAAAATGTGTGCATCGTGCACCTTTCCGGACCAGCCTGCGTTAATGTCTGTGAAACGTCCATGGTGATCCACAAGCGTCTGGAGAACCATTGAGAAATACCCCTTGTGATTAATGTACTCAGTGGCTAGGTGGTCTGGTGCCAGAATTGGAATATATGTCTTATCTATCACCCCTCCACAGTTAGGGAAGCCCATTTGTACAAAGCCATCCACAATGTAACGCACGTTGCCCAGAGTCATGGTCTTTCGGAGCAGGATGCGATTAATGGCCCTGCACACTTCCATCAACATGACTCCAATGGTTGACTTTCCCACTCCGAACTGGTTAGCAACCGATCGGTAGCAGTCTGGAGTAGCCAGCTTCCACAGTGCAATCACCACGCACTTTTCCAGTGACAGGGCAGCTCTCATTTTCATGTCCTTGAGGTGCAGGGCTGGGGCAAACTCATTACACAGTCCCATGAATGTGGCTTTCCTCATCCGAAAGTTCTGCAGTCACTGCTCATCATCCCAGACGTGCATGACGATGCGATCCCACTACTCAGTGCTTGTTTCCTGAGCCCAAAAGCAGCATTCCACTGTGGTCAGCACCTCCATGAATGCCACAAACAATATCATGCAAATATGGCAGGCGACCAGCTTGTCTTAACAGTGAAATCTTTGGTGAGCTTAAACTCAAAAAGGAAGCTTACAAGAAGTGGAAATTTGGACAGATGACTAGGGAGGAGTATACAAATATTGCTAGAGCATGCAGGGGTGTAATCAGAAAGGCCAAGGCACAATTGGAGTTGTAGCTAGCAAGGGATGTGAAGGGTAACAAGAAACAAGGGTTTCTACAGGTATGTTAGCAACAAGAAGGTGGTCAGGGAAAGTGTGGGACCCTTACTGAATGGGGGAGGCAACCAAGTGACAGATGATATGGAAAAAGCTGAAGTACTCAATGCTTTTTTTGCTTCGCTCTTCACAGACAAGGTCAGCGCACAGACTGCTGCACTGGGCAGCACAGTATGCAGAGGAGGTGAGCAGCCCTCAGTGGTGAAAGAACAGGTTAAGGACTATTTAGAAAAGCTGGACATGCACAAGTCCATGGGGTCAGATCTGATGCATCTGAAGGTGCTGAGGGAGTTGGCTGATGTGATTGCAGAGCCATTGGCCATTATCTTTGAAAACTCGTGGCGATCAGGGGAGTTTTCCATACAATTGGAAAAAGGCAAATACAGTGCCCATTTTTAAAAAAGGGAAGAAGGAGAATCCGGGGAACTACAGCTTCACCTCAGTCCGTGGAAAAATCATGGAGCAGGGCCTCAATGAATCCATTTTGAAGCACTTGGAGGAGAGGAAGGTGATCAGGAACAGTTGACATGGATTCACCAAGGGCAAGTCATGCCTGACCAACCTGATTGCCTTCTATGATGAGATAACTGGCTCTGTGGATATGGGGAAAGCAGTGGATGTGATATATCTTGACTTTAGCAAAGCTTTTGATATGGTGTCCCACAGTATTCTTGCCAGCAAGTTAAAAAAGTATGGATTGGATGAATGGACTATAAGGTGGATAGAAAGCTGGCTAGATTGTCAGGCTGAATGGGTAGTGATCAATGGCTCGATGTCTAGTTGGCAGCCGGTATCAAGCGGAGTGCCCCAGGGGTTGGTCCTGGAGCCGGTTTTGTTCAACATCTTTATTAATGATCTGGAGGATGGGATTAATTGCACTCTCAGCAAGTTCGCAGATTACACTAAGCTGGGGGGAGAGGTAGATTCGATGGAGGGTAGGGATAAGGTCCAGAGTGACCTAGACAAATTGGAGGATTGGGCCAAAATAAATCTGATAAAGTTCAACAAGGACAAGTGCAGAGTTCTGCACTTAGGAAGGAAGAATTCCATGCACTGCTACAGGCTGGGGACAGACTGGCTAAGCAGCAGTTCTGCAAAAAAGGACCTGGGGATTACAATGGATGAGAAGCTGGATATGAGTCAGCAGTGTGCCCTTGTTGCCAAAAAGGCCAATGGCATATTGGGCTGCATTAGTAGGAGCATTGCCAGCAGATCGAGGGAAGTGATTATTCCCCTCTATTCGGCACTGGTGAGGCCACATCTGGAGTATTTCGTCCAGTTTTGGTCCCCCCACTACAGAAGGGATGTGGACAAATTGGAGACAGTCCAGCGGAGGGCAACGAAAATGATTAGGGGTCTGGGGCACATGACTTATGAGGAGAGGCAGAGGGAACTGGGCTTATTTAGTCTGCAGAAGAAAAGAGTGAGGGAGGATTTGATAGCAGCCTTCAATTACCTTAAGGGTGGTTCCAAAGAGGATGTAGTGAGGCTGTACTCATTGGTGGCAGATGACAGAACTAGAAGCAATGGTCTCAAGTTGCAGTGGGGGAGGTCTAGGTTGGATATTAGGAAGCACTATTTCACTAGGAGGGTGGTGAAGCACTGGAATGGGTTACCTAGGGAGGCGGTGGAATCTCCATCCTTAGAGGTTTTTAAGGCCCATCTTGACAAAGCCTTGGCTTGGATGATTTAGTTGGTATTGGTCCTGCTTTGAGCAGGGGATTGGACTAGATGACCTCCTGAGGTCTCTTCCAACCCTGATATTCTATGATTCTATGTCGTAGCATTCTCATGTCGTAGCTAGTATGCGTGGTGAGATCAATGTCACATGCCTCTTGCCTTTGTAGTTTAAGGAATAACTCCACTGCCACTTATGACGTGTTGGTCAGAGCGAGCAGCATACTGGTCAGCAGTTCGGATCCATTCCTGCAGCTTGAAAGAGGCAGGGTGCGCAGTACACAAACCGTTGAAAGATGGTGCCAAATGAGGACAGAAACATGGATTTCTGGGATGCAAAGCAATGCATCATGGGGCATTGGGACTGGACCCAGGAAGCCCCGTGACCTCCTCCACCTACCCACAAGTCTTAGCGGCAAAAAAGAAAGAGGTACTCTGTGGGATAGCTGCCCAGAATGCACCGCTCTGAATAGTGCTGCAAGTGTGAACACGCTATTGTGCAGGCAGCTGTCAGTGTGAACACACAACAGTGGTTTTCCTTCTGTTCTCTCTGAGCGGTGCTGTAACTGCCAGCACTGTAACTTTGCCAGTGTAGATGTGCCCTGATGTTCGTTATGTTAGTTGCCCAATCACTGCTAACTTTTTTGATGAAAACAAACAAAAAAGCCATTTAACACTCCTCTTAAGTAACAGGCCTACTCTGTCCCTGGAATCTTGATTCTCATGTATTTATAAAATATTTTCTTGTTACCCTTTATGTCCCTAGCTAGTTCAATCTAATTTTTTGCCTTGGCCTTTCTGATGTTGTCCCTACATGCTTGTGTTGTTATATAGTTCATCCTTCATAATTTAACCCAATTTCCACTTTTTGTATTACTCTCATTTGACTTCCAGGTCACTGAAGATCTCCTGGTTAAGCAAGAGTGATCTCTTACCATCCTTCCTATCTTTCCTAAGCATTAGGATAGTTTGCTCTTGTTCCCTTAAAAATGTTTCTTTTAAAAACTGCCAAATCTCTTCAACATTTTTTGTCCCCTTAGACTTGCTTCTATGGGATTTTACCTACCAGTTCTCTGAGCTTGCTAAAGTCTGCCTTCTTGAAGACCATTTTCTTTATTCTGTTGTTTTCCCATGTTCATTCCTTTGAAACATGAACTCTAACATTTCACAATCACTTTCACCCAAGCTACCTTCCACCTTCAAATTCTCAGCTATTTCCTTCCTTTTTGTCAGAATCAAATCTATAACAGCCTTTCCCCTTGTCGCTTTCTCCACCTTCTGTAATAAAAAGTTGTCTCCAGTGCATTCCAAGAACTGGTTAGGTAATCTGTGCCCTGCTGCATTATTTTCCCAACAGATCTCTGCGTAGTTGAAGTCCCCCATCACCACCATGTCCTGTGTTTTGGAGGAGTTTAAAAAAAAAAAGCTTCATCCACCTCTTCTTCCTGGTTACGTCATGGTAGGTCATAGATTACATCACCTTTGGTTTTTTACCCCTTTTATCTTTACTCAGAGACTTTCAACAGGTCTGCCTCCCACTTCTATCTCAACTTCAGTGCAAGCGTATATACATTTTTGATATGCAAGGCAATGCCGCCCCCTTTTTCCCCTCATTATCCTTCCAGAACAAGCTATGTCCTTCTCTACCTATATTCCAGTCATGGGAATTATCTCACCAAGTTTCTGTGATGACAATTATGTCATAATTGTATTTACTAGTATATCTCTAGTTCTTCCTGTTTATTCCACATACTTCTGAATTGGCATACAGACATTTAAGATATTCATTAGTTTCCCCCTCTATATTCCCTCTTGTCACTCCTTTGTCCCCGCTGTGATTGCACATGTTCCCCCCAGATTCCAACCCAAGTCTCCATGTTTCAGACTTACCTGTGGACTTCTGTCTCCTGTCCCCATCAAACCTAGGTTAAAGACCACCTCACTAGGTTAGCCAGCCTGTATCCAAAGATACTCTTCCCCTTCCTCAACAGTGCTTCCCTATCAGTGCTCAGCAGTCCTTCTTCTCAGAACAAGATCCCACGGTCAAGGAAACTGAAACCCTCCTGGAAACACCATCCATGCAGCCAAGCATTTACCTCCAGGATTTATCTGTCTCTGTCTGGGCAGAGGGATCAATGAGAACACCACCTACACACCCCAACTCTTTCACCCTCACTCCCAGAGACCTGTAGTCACTTCTGATCTGCTCACGGTCATACCTTGCAGTATCATTAGTGCCCACATGGATGAACAGCACTGGATAGTAATCAAAGGGATGGATGATCCCTGGAAATCCTACTGTAATGTCTCAGGCCTGGTCCCCACTAAGCCCCCACTTCGGACTAAGGTACACAAATTCAGCTACGTTAATAACGTAGCTGAATTCGAAGGACCTTAGTCCGAACTTACCGCGGGTCCAGACGCGGCAGGAAGGCTCCCCCGTCGATGCCGCGTGCTCCTCTCGGCGAGCTGGAGTACCGGCGTCGACGGCGAGCACTTCCGGGATCGATCTGGGATCGATTTATCGCATCTTAACCAGACGCGATAAATCGATCCCAGAACATCGATTGCCTGCCGCCGGACCCTCCGGTAAGTGAAGATGTACCCTTAGATACAGGCCACTGGCAGGCAGCACACCTCCTGGGATGCGAGGTCAGCCAGGCAGATGGATGCTCCATCCTCCCCCAGAAGGAAGTCACTGACCACCTTCCTTCATTTCACCTCTTTGAGTGACGGGTGTGATCCTCCTGGCTTGGGGGTGAATGGCTTCTCCTCCTCTATCTTTGGGGGAGATTCTTCATTCCTTGTTCCCAGGGCAGCATACCAGTTTTTCTCTCTCTATAGATGGTGGGTTGGGAGCAAGGGTGGAGAACTGCCTGCTGCCAGAAGTAACCAGCAGCCAGCTTCCTCCCTATGATGGACCTTTCACTTACATGCTGCATTCCTAAATCCAAAATACTGCAAAATATATTGGTCCACTACATTCTCTGCCTAAGAGAAAATTGACAAAATGTTAAGTGGCCTTAGCTTGCCTTCCCTCGACGTTTTCTTCCTTCTTTTCTGCCACATATGCAGAACTGTCTAGTCTTCTCTCCTTCCCTAACCCCTCCACTTGCCCCAGGATTTTATCCCATCTCCAGATCTCCCTTGTGTGCTCTCATCTCCTCTAGTTCTCTCCCTAAGTTCTCACTCTCCTCTGGCTCTTTCCCCTCACAATACAAGCAGTCTATAATCTCTCCCTCCCTTGACCCCACTTGTCTCTTCAGTTACAGACCTTCTCCCTTTCATCTCTAAACTCATTGCACATTCTGCTTGCAGTCACTGTCTGGAGCTCCTCTCCTCCAATTGTATCCTAGACCCTCTCCAATCCAGCTTCCATCCCTTACGCTCCACTGAAAATCTTCTAGCCAAAGTCTCTAGTGACATCTTTTCAGCCAAATCTCAGAATCAGTACTCGACCCTCATCCTCCTTGACTTGTCAGTCACCTTTGACAGTTAACCAGGCTCTTCTTCAAATCTTGTCCTCCCTTTTCTTTCATGACCCTGTCCTCTCCTGGATTTTCTCCTACTTCTCTAATCGCCCCTCCTGCATGTCATTCAGACAATCCTCCTCACCCCCCACACCAACTTTCTGTGGGGGTTCCGTCAGGGCTCTGTCCTTAATCCTCTTCTCTTCTTCCTCTACACCTTACCTCTGGATAATCTCATCATAAACAGATTCAACTACCATCTCTATACCAACGACTTACATATCTACTTCTCTACTCCACACCTGTCTCCTTCTGTCCAAACTAAAATCTCAGTCTGTCTCTCTAACATCTCCTCATGGATGTCTAGCCATCACCTCAAGCTCAGCATAGCTAGAACAAAGCTCTTAGTCTTTTCTCTCAAGCCCTTTCCCCACCTGCTTTCCCGATGGTGGGCAACACCACCATCTTGCCTGTGACTCAGACCTGTAACTTGGGTGGCCTCTTCAACCAGGACCTCCCTCTATATCCTCACATCCAGGCTATGTCTAAATCTTGCAGATTCTTTTTGCACAATCCGTCTAAGGCACAGCCTTTCCTATCCAATCGCACAGTTAAAACTCTTGTCCAGACTATCATCTCACCAGTTGCACACATACATAATGGGAAATGACTGCCTAAGAAGGACTACTGCATAAAGAGTTCTGGGGGGTCATAGTGGATCACAAGCTAAATATGAGTCAACAATGTAACACTGTTGCCAAAAAAAGCAAACATCATTCTGGGCTGTATTAGCAGGTGTGTTGTAATCAAGATACGAGAAGTAATTCTTCTGCTTTACTCATTGCTGATTAGGTCTCAGCTGGAGCACTGTGTCCACTTCTGGGCGCCACATTTCAGGAAAGATGTAGACAAATTGGAGAAAATCCAGAAAAGAGCAACAAAAATTATTAAAAGTCTAGAAAATATGAGCTATGAGGGAAGATTGAAAAAAATGGGTTTGTTTAGTCTGGAGAGAGGACTGAGGGGGGATATGATAACAGTTTTCAAGTACATAGAAAGTTGTACAAGGAGGAGGGTGAAAAATTGTTCTCCTTAATCACTGAGGATAGGACAAGAAGCAGTGGACTTAAATTGCAGCAAGGGCAGTTTAGATTGGACATTAGGAAAAACAGGGTGGTTAAGCACTGGAATAAATTGTCCAAGGAGGTTGTGGAATCTCCATCATTGGAAGTTTTTAAGAGCAGATTAGATAAAACACCTATCAGGGATGGTCTAGATAATACTTAATCCTACCTTGAGTGCAGGGGATTGGGGTAGAAGACTTCTCGAGGTCCCTTCCAGTCCTACAATTCTATGATCTCACGTCTCAATACTGAGTCCTGCCTTGAGTGCAGCATCCTTTTCACTGGCCTTGACCAATGCAATTGTGCCCTGCTCAGATCCATTCAGAATGCTTCTGCAAAGATTATTTTCCTAGCTCATTGCTTTGATTATGCCATCCCTCTTTTTTGCACCCTTCCACTGGCTCCCCCATCTGTGGTGCATCGAACATAAAGCTGCCTGTCTTCAAGGCCCATCCCCACCCTATGCATTATCTATATCAAACTGTCAACTCCCACCTCCAACTATCCCATGATGCCAACTTCCACTTGTTAAATTTTCAAACTTCCACTTTTGTGCTTTCTCCCGTGCTGCCCTTTGTACTTGGGAAGAGCTCCCCATAAACATCTGCAAAGCTACCTTGCTATCATCCTTCAAATCCCTCCTTAAAACTCTCATTTGCTGCATGCCTACAAAAACTTGACAATGGATAGGCTGCGGGTGTGCTGAGAGCACAGTCTATCATGCTGTCCAGTACTGTCCCATAGTTTCCTCATAGTGCCCCATCTGTCTGTATCCATCTGTTGTCTCTTGTTTTACACTTAGATTGTAAGCTCTCTGGGACAGGGCCAACTTTTTTCTGTGTTTGTACAGAAACTGGCAGAGTGGGATCCTGGTCCCTGACTGGGGCTCCTATGGTAATGCAAATACACAAATAAAAGTAACCTGGTTTCCTAGACCAGTGCTTCTCAAAGCTGGTTCGCTGCTTGTTCAAGTAAAGCCCCTGACGGTCCGGGCCAGTTTGTTTACCTGCCGTGTCTGCAGGTTCGGCCGATCGTGACTCCCACTGGCTGTGGTTCACTGCTCCAGGCTAATGGGGGCTGCGGGAAGGGCAGCCAGCATATCCCTTGGCCCGCGCCGCTTCCTGCAGCCCCCATTGGCCTGGGACGGCGAACCGCGTCCAGTGGGAACCGCGTCCAGTGGGAGCCGCGATTGGCCAAACCTGCGGACACAGCAGGTAAACAAACAGGCCCAGACCGCTGGGGGCTTTCCCTGAACAAGCAGCGGACCGGCTTTGAGAAGCACTGTCCTAGCCTACTTGTAGAAAGTGAGCACACAAATAATGTGAACACAGATGAAGCGATATCATTTAACACTCTGAATGAATGCATGAATAAAATATTTTGCAGTATTTATGCAGTTCAGTTAAGAAGTCTAAGCTGCCTGTTCTAATTTGGATAGCCAGGCAGAGGCATGTACTAGACAAATAATACATAAGAAAAGATGTTTACATATTCATAGGTATAAAAGTTAAACACAGACTCTATTTTCTAGAAATATGGCTTTGGAAACCCTGCTCAGAGCCAGATCAGCTGCAGCAAACACAGCAGCAGACAATTAAGATTAGGTTGCTCCAGTCGTTCACTTTTAAAAACAAGAATAGAATTGAGACCCAAACATTTCAAAACAGTAAAATGATACAATAATTTGCTCTCCTTTTTCCACTGCATCACATGACTCAAGTAACAAGCAAAATGACTTTAATTATCTTAATCTTGTCCCTTGTTGGTATTTCTTTGCATTTGAGCCCATAATGTTATTGGGCAAAGTTTGCAATACATTTTGAAGACAGATGTACAAGACTGAAAAATACAGGGTCTGGGCTGAAGCAGAATGTGGACAGCACTGACTGCAGGTTCCTTGGGAGTTGTGCAGAACACTGCTGTCATTCTTACATTTTAAAGGAGGGAGGTGGGAGAAAGAATATTTTAAAACTAGACTCAAGGTTCTAAGCAAAGTACAAGGAATACTTTTACAAATGAAGCACATAGTTTTTTCCTCCCACAGCACAATTTCATTTTAAGAAGGTTGCTATAACCAGAATTGCAGTGTCCACATTGAAACAACTCTATTTTGCTTCATTAGACCTTTACTGCATCTGAGTTTACTAAAAGGAGGTTCCATAAGATGGTTATTGACTGTTTTCTCTATATTCCATATGAAATTGCAGATAATATTCCATATTTCCAGAGCAGGTAGCCCTTATTTCCCCCACATTCTTTTGCTTCTTTAGGGAAAAGATCCCATTCATCACCTATGTGGGGTGCACCCTGCCTGAAAGGCAGCAGAACTACTGAACCACAGAAGAAGTAGGGAAGGCTATAGAACGCTTTGCAGGAGATCCTTACTTCTTGTGTGCCATGGAGCTGTGCTCTGTAGGTGCTTCATACATCATAGTGTAAAAGGAGGTTTTGGGGGAAGGTCAAGGAGTTTTTGAGATGGGAACCACTCCACCAGAGCCAAACACAGTGGAACATCTAGATGCAACAATAGCAAGGCCTGGAGAAATAAATGAAAGGAATGTGTGCAGGAATCAGGGTTTGGCCCTATGATAAGCCTTCATATTATTTAATACAGCCTTTTAAAACTGGAATTGTTAAATTAAAAGGCAAAATAAATACACTAACCCCAAAATTATGTAATAAGAGGCCTTGTACACCAGATCCTCATTGGATATCATAACTTGCACTACAAGTCAAGATTGTAAAATGTCACTTATAAGTAGGATTGCCAACTCTGACTGAAGCTATTCCAGGAGATTCTCCTCTCCCCCCACCCCCCATGATGTAATGTCAATTTCTTAAAATACCCTATTAAAATCTCCTGGATTACTTTCAACAGATAACAGGAGATCAATGCCGATTCCGGGAGGCTCCAGGCCAATCCTGCAGGGTTGTCAACCCTACTTATAAGTAGGCATGAATGGCCTAAATTCTTTTTTATTTACTTAGTTTTAAATTTCATCTAAGACTCCACACCTTTGGTCTTACTACTCCAATTGCTGCATACATATAGATTCCTCACAGTTGTGCTTTCAGAGAGCTGTGCCCTGGAGGCACCCTCCCTCATATGTTATTTGAAGACCTTATTGAAATGGCCTGGTTCCAGAGCCATTGCAGCTTGTGTTCTGTAGGACTGAATTCCATTTCCTAATGAGTTCCTCTAAATCTGCCATCAGGTGATTTTATTGACTCCAAGATCATAATTAAGCAGCAATTCACTTTCGGCAATTTTTCAGGTTTGAAGTCTGACTTCTCCTCCACTCATGGTCTTCAGCTGATATTTAAGGATCAAGAATCAAGCAGCGTGTGTGTCTGAAAGAAATATCCCTGAAGTGTGAAAAGTCCAGACGACTGCCTTGAAACTTTCCAGAGCCATTTGACACTCTAATGGTACACTAACAAACAGGAAATCAACCCATCAGTAGTTAATGCACAAGTCTGAAGTTTTAATAGCTTCCCTATTAGGGAAGGTGATGCAGCACACAGTTGCCATTAGAACAAACACATTCACTAATACATGTGGATTTATCAATTCCAGATAGCCTTCCATTTCTAAATCTAGTATTTAAAACCTCTGTTGCAATGAGTGATGCACAGACAGCCTATGCATAGACCTGGATCCCCATTGACTTCAAGAGACTGTAAGCACTTCAAGACAGGGACTGCATCTTCCTATACATCTGTAAAGTACCACACACTCTTATGTTCCCGTAAAGTCCACCTCAAAAGCGTGGCATTTTTAAAGTGAAGACAGGGAAACTGTACCCACCCATTGCTTATTCTCTATCAGATTTTTAAAGATCTTTCACATATATTAAATTTGTTTTAAATTTTGTAATTTATCTATTAAAAATGGATGAGCAGGTTAGTATTAAATGAAGTCTGAAAACTTCCACCCTTCTCTAAACCTCACCCACAATTTAAACAAGCTTTATTTATGATTTCAACGAGTTCACTTTTTTCTTCCCTTTGAACTCCTTGTTCCACCTGGGATTGGCAGCAGAGGTGCCTAAATACTATAAGGAAGGCCAGTCTTACAGTAATTCTGCTCCAGTTATTGGAAGCAATATCAGAAATTTTGCAAGAAAGCCTCCTCTCCTGAGATTTCCAGCCTAGTTCTGAAGACTGGATAGAAATTTTCACATAAGTATCCAAATTTTCAAACAATTATCCAAACAGAAAAGGAACTCAAGTTTGAGATCTTCTTGCCACTGATATAAGTTACACCAAGACATTACTTTTGTGAAGTTTGGGGGTTTTCACTAAAACGGAGGACTTCTACTTTAAAATCTAAATAGAGCCATTTTTGCTATTACAGTACTGCTGATCCAGTTCTCTTGCTTCTTCCTCTCTAGATTTATAGAGCTCTCACATTGTGAGGAGAAATGTGTGTGCACACACAAGTGAAACATAGTTTGTGTAATCCTTTACATATTAGGTTAGGACTGTTCCCAGTAATATCCTCTCATAAATAGCACCTTTTAGATGAACATCTGGAATCAGTATGGACACTACTACATTTTCCCCTTTTTAGTCCTTACATTTGTTCCATACCATTGACAGAAAGGAGGAGAATTTGGTTTTATATATTACCTTTCACTCTCAAAGTTTCTACAAAGCATTGAATTGGATATTGGTAATGCTGTTACTGTATTTATTTCAATAGTATCCATTGCTTTGTGCAGCACCAATCAAAAGGTATTTACAATGTTCATTAAATTAAATTGGGCCAAATGGCCAAGGGAAAAATAGCTAATCTGCCTATCAAAAATGGGGAGAAGGAAAAGAAATGGAAGAACTAGCGTAAAACGGGAGGTTGAAAAGGTCAAGGATGAACTCACGCAAATAGAAAATCCTGACAATGTCACGTAAATACAGCTCAAGGACATCTCTGAGTTCCAAAGATGGGGTACACAAACAGAAATGGCCCTGCTGACAGCCCAATTCATATGGGGAAACAGAGCACAGAGCAGTCACAAATTGATCATAATTACCTTGAAAGAACACAGAGAAAGAGAGATGGCCACTCTAGAACCTCATGCTGGGGTTACGTTCTGCAGTCAGCGCCTAAAGTGAAAATCGCATATAGTCAAAATTACATTGAGTGTAATGGCAGGCGGAATCGCCCGCACTACAGAAACAGTATTTAAATTGTTATTTTTCTCTTTTTTTGTTTTTTGTTGTTGTTGTTGTTTTTGCTGACCGCATAAAGCTGAAATCGCACAGGTTAAATGCGCCTAAGATGCGACAGACCTGTATTATTAAATGCTTTTCATATAATACTGCTCTACTGCCAAAATGCTTCTGAAATAAATGTAGTCAAACTTTACTAATTCTGGGTCACTGAGAATGAAAATGATACTTAAAATTGTTGATTGGCTCTAGTTTTCAAGATATGCTGTTGGGTCAGTATATACGACCCTTGACTTGGGAATGGCGGAGGATAAGTGAGTTATAAAGGGAAGGGATCTCAATTTAAACCAGAAATGACTAAAATACATCTTTGACTGGATCTATGACTAAATCTATGACTGGGTTTGGACAGTACTTGCTTTTTAAGCAAAACAATGAATGATGCAATCTGAAGCTGGTATTGCATCATACATGATATGAATTGCATCATGTTATTCCTAGAAGTCATGGATGATGCAATCATAACGAAGCTTACATCACTCTGCTGAACAAATTGCCCTATATCAGCTCTAGAAATCATACAGTGTCGTGCTCTCTTATTTGTCAGTGTTTGATTTTGCAAAGGGACACATTTCTGTTTAGCCAAAGTGAGCAGAGATGCCTCGTACTTGTGTGAACAGTGCAGATAACTTCTGTTATGTTTGTGGTGAAGTGACTTTTGCATCACAAAAGCGCAGTATAACCACTATGGTTAAGAAAGCCTATCACCTTTATTTTGGCTGCAAAATTGGAGATCAGGACAAGAGGTGGGCCCCACACATATGCTGCAACACTTGTGCAACAAGTCTTCACCAGTGGTTGAACAGGAAAAGGAAATCTATGCTTTTTGTCATGCCAATGATTTGGAGAGAGCCAACAGATCATACCAGCAATTGTTACTTCTGCATGGTGCCTCCAGTTGGGAAAGGCGTGTCAAAGAAGAAAAAGTGGACTGTGCATTATCCAAACATTCCATCAGCTATCCGCCCAGTACCCCACGGAGAAGGACTGCCGGTTCCTGATGCACCAGAATCATTCTCACTTGAGTCAGACGAGGAAAAGGAAGAGGATGAAACTTCTGGTCCTGAACCATCAATGTCACAGGACCCACATTTTCTCCCATCCTCCTCGTCTGAACCACACCTCATAACACAAGGTGAACTGAATGACCTTGTCAGGGATTTTTTGGCCTTTTGTTTCATAATAAATTTTATTTATATAACCCTTTTGCTGATTTTTAAAGTGTTACATAAACAGGACAGGTGAAATATTATCATGTAAAGCAGCCATAAACACATGAAAAGACCTAGGTTTACAATTTATGATTAAAACTCTACTATCTACACAATATACATAGACATAAAATGTAAAAACTTAAATATCTTAGAAACAGTAGCCAATCAGTTGTTTTAATTGTCATATTTGAATTCAGCACATCAAAATACATAATAAATAGCACATTTTATCTCTGACGCAGACGACTTCTCAAAAATTGTAGACCAATGTAATCAATATAAGCTTCATATATAGGATTACTGGTATCCAGTACAAATATGAGAGGGAAGACATTATTGAGTCCCTTGCCTCTGTTCCAAGGATTAATGGGTTCCCATGTCCCACAAATGCTGTAACCCCCCAGATCAAGTTCAAAGAAAGTCCAAATAGGAGAATTAAAGTAATCTAGCATGAAGGTGATGAAGACATGGATGACTGTGACAGGGGCCTTGTTAAAGAGAGGAAAGCATGGACTTTCCAGGTAAATAAAGGTGATAATATCTGCTCCAAAGAACTGTCTCAACATGGGCTTGAGAATTCAAAGGGATCCCCAAATGCCTAATCCATCTCATGAATGGCGTCCTTACTCCCTGAACAACAAGGGTACATAAACTAATAGAAAGAGCTTTAAAGCACTTCCCCCGACCTACAAGCATTGCTTAAATTTTATTTATCTTGAATTTCTGCCAACTCTCCCTTACTCAAATACAAATATCTATCATACATTGGGAAACAGTGTACAGTGGGCAAACCTGGCAACAAAGGAGGTGTTTTTGTAGCCTCTCACCCATAGGTGTTATAGCCAGGTCTTTGTCTGATTAGATGAAGTCTTTAAAAGGATACTACTCTTCCACAAAATACCATAAAGAATTCTACTTTTAAAAAAAGGCATACTCTGAATCTCTGCAGGTTATATATTGTCTCATAGGGATCCGGTATTCATTTCTCTCTCTTTTTTCAGCGTGAAAATTTACAGGCCATGTTGCAAAACATCCATTCCTGCTTTGGTGTATTATACCAGCACCCGAACAAAGTCAGAGCCTGAAGCAACAGAAAAGGAGGATTTCAGTGATTGGTGGGTGTGTCAACCACATTCATCCGGAGCTTGTAGCATATGTTGCTGTTTTCAAAATTGTAGATGGCAATCTATTACCAACTCACCCAGGATTCTTCCAGGAGCTTAATCTTTGGTGGTGATTTGAGCTGACTACACACAGTCTAGGCCAGGGGTCGGCAACGTTCGGCACGCGGCTCGCAAGGGTAAGCACCCTGGCGGGCCGGGCCAGTTTATTTACCTGCTGATGCGGCAGGTTCGGCCGATCGCGGCCCCCCACTCACCACGGTTCGCCGTCCCGGGCCAATGGGGGTGGCGAGAAATGGTGCGGGCAAGGGATGTGCTGGCTGTGGCTTCCCGCTGCCCCCATTGGCCCGAGATGGCGAACTGTGGCCAGTGGGGGCCGCAATCGGCTGAACCTGCTGTGTCAGCAGGTAAATAAACTGGCCCGCCCCGCCAGGGTGCTTACCCTGGCGAGCCGAGTGCCAAACGTTGCCGACCCCTGGTCTAGGTCTTCTTTCAAACCTTTAGTTAATAGCAAAGGGTAATCATATATTCATTTCCCTGATTATAAGCTATCTGTAACAGTCACTGTGTGTCTTTCCCTACAATGATGGGAGAGCTTAGCGGGATGAGATGGATTCACTGTCCGGACCTTTGCTCCTCAGGCTGATCTTTCTGCCTCCGCCTCACTCAGCTCCCCGGTTAACTATTTATAACTTTGCTATGACAGTTGTTAGGAGAGATTTCCCGCTAGTGCCAAGCTTTAACGTTTCATTCAAACAACAATGAGCAACTAAAGCAACTGCTAAAATATTTGTTAACCCTTACCTAACCACTTGAGAGAGAGAAAGAAAGAATATTCAATTTTACTATTAATGTGGTAGAGTAGGTAAAAACACTCAGTGCAGCAGTCAGCGTGGCAGAGCAAGTCACATGCACTCAAAGAGTTAACACTCAGCTCTGCAAGCAGCAAGGTCAGTTACACTCACGTTGTTCCAGAGGAGGGAGCATTCTCTCTGCTCCTGCTACACAATCACATTTTAAATTGCAAGCTTTAGTTAAGCAAATCTTTGTTGAGCATGTGGACACTTGTCCTTATGAATGCAGAGGAAGGAGCAGGCAGTGTACTAAAAATGTTGCTAGTGTCAAAAATGCTCCAGGGCATGGTTGTAGGATCCCAGGCTACCGGTATGTATAAGTGAAGCTACTTGACTGTATAGAGATTCCTAGTCTCCATAGATAATAAAGGTATTACCACAGTAAGCTGCTACCACATCTTGTCTCTTTTCTTTGACAAACATTTAAGGCACATCTACAACAAGACATCTATGTTAACTTTGTCATGCAGGGATTTAAATAAGATTGGTTGATCTTGCTGAACCCTGTCTGGGGGTTGATGGGAATTGTTGTATATTATTTCCTGGATTCAGTCAGGAATCAAGAGAAAACTTTTATCTTCTGTGATCTATTGGGGTCTGATTTACATTCAGACAGAACCAAGTAGGAATACATTCCAAATACAGTACCAAGTGGAAGGATTTCCACCCATTCAAAACACTCCTTGAAGTTCAGGACTGATAGGGTTGAAGCTCAACTGACCCTGGTTCAGCATAATAGATAACAAAACATACACAGACATTCTCATGCCGCTTCTCAGATTCTACCTTGGGTGGAAACTCCCTCAACCACCTTAACTTCTGTAGATCTGTACGGCCTTCCGTCCCACCCTTCAGAAAAAAACAAAAAACTTTCAATGTGGGACCTTGCCTCCAATATGGTTTTTTAGCGTTCCATCCATCTTTTCCCACACCACCCACAATCTGGCAAGCCATGGCCCAGGCCCAGGATGGAAGCAGTTTATGAAAATTTCCATTTGCTTTAAGGACAGGTTTCAGCTTTCCCCAACTTTATTTAAACATCTGTTTTTAATTATGTCAACATGACAATGGATGTCATACCACAGAACTCATAAAGTGTAATAAAGACAGGAAACAAGGTTTGAGCTCTGAAGGCAGCAGTGAATGTGCCTTTTAAACCTTTAATCCAACAAGCCCAATTTATGGTTCCAGCTCTGAATGATGCAGTGGCAAGGATAAGTCAGGCTGGAAAGAGTGTTCAGACAGAGAGACAGACAATACTATTGTGTTCTGTGGCTGTTCCATGACAAGGACGGTATGAACCATTTGATTGCAAAACGACTCCATGGCCAGCATGTTTGTGGTTAGACAGTCTCCTGGGACCAGCCTTCACATTTTCATTCTTATCCAGGTCATGAGAGACTGAGATCTAAGCATTCATCAAAAGGGACATGCTTTGTAGCACCTGGACATTGACACTGACAGAAATTCATGAGTGCATTTAATTCTTAGCGGGATAGTACATTGGCAAGAGTTACATGTAGAAAATACAAAAGCAACAGGACAAACTCACCCCTAGAGTACTCCATTCAGTGAATATGGCCCACTGAATCAGACATTGCTTCAGTGATAGTTTTGACCTCAATTGGTTTTTCCTTAGTTTGCTTTAAATCAGGACAACTGAGTTCCTTATTCTTGGAATCTTCAGTTCAAAGGTACTTCATTATTCTCCTGAAGTTTTATCATATCTGTGTGGTAGTGATGACAGTTATGCAATACAAATGTGGTTCATAGCAATCTTACTGACTGCATAAGGCTTACATATACAAGTGTTGGTTATGATCAGAAAAGTGACTAATACTTATATTATAGAAGTGCCCAAAGGGCATCGTCTGGCTGCATATCCCCCCTTGTACTGGATGCTCTACAGGCATCGAAGAGAGACCCCTGTTCTGAGACAATCTAAGACAAGCAGTCTAAGAGTAGGAAATGTGGATACAACATACAAACAAAGAAATAAGGCATTGGCATGGATTTGTTAGTTACATGTCGTGTAAGGTTATGTTTTGTTTTTTCATTGTGGTTACAGACAGGGAGAAAGGGAGTACAAAGGAAAAGAAAGTAGTCACAGCTTGTCACTTGTCTATAACCATGATCTGCAGGTTGGGCTTGGCAGGCAACATGGCAGGGGTGAGGTATTTAAAGGAAGAGAAGATTCAGATTTTATCAGGGAGATTCTCCCCCGCTGCATAAGGGCAGCATGGGAGAAAGCAGAGGGGTGTTTAAGGAAGAAGCTGACTGGTGGACAGTAAAAGCTGAAAATACTGACAGAGCAGTGATGGGGGCCAACATTATAATCAATCAGCTAGGCAGGGTAGAGCTAAATTATGAAAAGACTTAAAAGGTAAAGACAAGACTGTAAAAATGTTGCCTTCTTACTCAGTGTTTCTTCTCATCATGCTTTTATTCCTATTAGCACTGCAGAGTTAAGGTTATAAGAAAATGAAGTGAGGCGTCTGGTCTGTCAACAAAATTTCCTGCTAAATTCCATTACAGAACCTTTAAGACTGGTGGTCAACTGTAAGTAGTTGCCATCATTGCCATAGCGCCCTCTGGTGTCAGATCAGGACAGTGCAGGGATCTTTACTTCTGGTGCCCTCTGTTGATTTTAGTTCTGCTGCTGTCAGTGTCTTCAACATCCTAGACCTCTGGCCAGGTCACTGTCCAGTGCTGGCCCTTTCTGGGGTAACCAAAAAACTCCAACCCCTCCCCCAAAGTCCTAGTGACCCCATAGAAGGCCTTCATGGTTTATCTGGGCTCAATAATCTTTGCCCCTTTCCTGAGGGTTACATGGCTGTAAGGGGATGGTGGAGGACCCCAGGCCTGCCCTCTCCTCGGAGTTCCAGCCCAAGGCCCTTGCAATTAGCAGCTAGAGTTTGTTTCTTCCGATCCATCTCTGATTCCCTGGGCTGCTTCCTACCTTTGTCTGCTTGCACACATCTATTGTGGAGCTGTGCTCTCCAGTCCAATCTTCCTGGAGTTTCATCTCTCTGTACAGCATTGCCCAGGCTCTTGCTGAGGACTTTCTCAGGGTGTCTCTTAGCATCTCTGGCAGCTACCCTCTCCCTTCAGGGCCAGTCCCAGGATATAAGCTCCCTACTGCTGTTTTCCTCTCTCAGTTCTCCTCCACTGGCCCTGCAGTCCTTCCTTTAAAAGTACCCTACTAATCTGGTTCTCCGTTCTTGGAGCTAATCCTTAATTAGCTGTCTCTCATTCAGATGCCTCCAAGATGGGCTAGTCAGGCCCTCAGTCTCCCCATTAACCCTTTGTCAATGTGGGACATATGCCCCAGCACAAGATGTAATGGGCAAAAAAGGCTGTACTTGACCGTCAGAGCCAAGTGGTGTTTGCAGGGCTGGCAGTTAGAAAAGTCACCTTTTCACTAGTAAAGTGAGAATACTACCTATGGAGGTCACTGTGAGAGAATAAGTAGGGAATCCCATAATGGCATTTCCCTGACAGGGCCACCCAGAGTGGGGGGCAAGTGGGGCAATTTGCCCCAGGCCCCGCAGGGACCCCGCGAGCTCTGGGCGAGAATACCTTCCCTGGCTACTCACCCGGCGGCGGTCCAGGTCTTCGGCGGCACTTTGGCAGCGGGCCCTTCAGTTGCTCCGGGTCTTCACCGGCATTTCGGTGGCAGGTCCTTCAGTGCTGCCGAAGATGCGGAGCGAGCGAAGGGCCCGCCACCGCAGACTCGGAGCGCCGCCCGGTGAGTACAAGCGCTGCAGTCAGTGGTGCCTTTTTTTATGTCCGCTACCCCACTTTGCCCCAGATCCCCTGAATCCTGTGGGTGGCCCTGTTCCCTGAACTCACTGAGAGGACTACATTAGATTTTGTTATTGGTCCTGCCACTTCTATTAAAAATGGCAATTTGTTTCCATTTTTTTTCCGGCTTATTAATGCTGGGCACATCAGTACATACCTCAGTGTGATTACAGTTGAAATAGCAGAGTGCAATGTCCCGGAGAATCTCTCTTCCAGATACTGTCCTTGGAGAATCCATCCAAGCATTGAAACAGGGGGACCCTGTACATGCCAGGACAGGATTTTGGGAGCTTAGTCAGTGCTGTGTGAATGCCCAGAGAGCCCTGACAAACAACCAAGCTAATAGTTATGCACCTCCCTATTGCGATTCAGTGCCTTGATATAAATGGCTCCTTGACAACTTATAATACATAACCTTCACATCATTGCACAATGCACAGCACAGGAAACTGCTGTAAGTGCCATTAGGATTTTCTCTCACCTGTGAGTAGGTGGCAATGATTCTGAACAGCACTGTTCAGGTGATATTAAGGCCTGTCAGTACTCTGTTTTATGCAGATCTATTAAGCGGTAGTGCTATGGTATAATCCAGCTATTGAAAATATCAGCAGTAGCACATAGCAGTGCTGTAATGCAAGATTGGATACTCAACGAAAGACATGTTCACTTAGGCCATTGTAGAATGTTTTTCAATAGGAGTTGCTGGCCATTAAAACTAAGAAGTTAATGATTAGCACCTGCAAGTTGAGGGCCATCTGAAAAAAGTTTGATTCAGCCTCCACTATCCCACTTTGAGAAGCTTCTGTTTACTTCATTTAAATGACCTTGTGCCTGTGATGGATCTAACCAAGATTTAGGTGCTGCTCATAGATGTAGTGGTGTGTATCTCCTTCTCAGTGACTCCAGGGTTAGGAAGGAAAAGTGTGCTAAATGACTATGCTCTCTGTCTGGCTACCAGATGGCAGATAACACTCAGCAGCCAAGAGGGTGGACTGAGCCTTTTACATTTGAACTTTAACTAATTATTAGCACTAACAGAAATTCAGCTCTTCTCTCCCAACAATTCAGATTAAACACAGCTGAATTCTCTGTGTAACTAATGTGACTCACCTGGTAGACAGGGCTTCCCCCTGGTGCAGGCAGAATTCTCTAGAATTAGGAGTAGTGAAACCTAGTGGCAAATAGTAAAATGAACCCAGTGGATAATCAGCTCTTGTTTGAGCAGGTCAAAGGATTTGTTGGGTACCTTAGGCATCTCTGTTTTTGTTGTGGGTAGAGATGAATAATTAAAGGCTATAGGGGCTGGAAGTGTACTGCACACTATTGCATATTGAGAACCAACCACTATGTGTACCCCATTAAAATTCTGCTTAAATTATTGGCAGCATTACATTACCAGTAATAACAAACTGATCTGCATCCTACTGGGTCATTTGTTCCTTCCTACTCCTGCTTACTAATTAATTTTGGCTGCAGTCATCTGCATTAGGGGAGGTGCTGGAGGCATACAGTTGCTGTGATATATTCAAGTGATACATCAAAGGAGGTTACTGAACTATTAGCCTTGAAGAAAGGATCTTTGGCAAGATTATTAACATTCATGCTTCTTTGCCCAGGGTTCCTTTTTGATATTGCCAACCGCCTTTTCTTTGGATGTATATGTAGATCCCCCTAGCTTGCCTATTTGTCCTGGCAAACGGGTAACATTCTACCAGATAAAGAGGTGGCAAGAATCTAGTATTGCTTACTTGGTTCTGGTGATATGAAGCTAATACTTCATTGCATTTATCTTGTATGAGCTTTGCCTTGTAGAATTTCTCTCTGGGGGTAGCTGCCTGTTTGCATCACCATGAAAGCAGTTTTGCATTACAGAACTTTAAAAGCACGTTTTATCTTCTCCATTCACCTCCCTCCCCCCGCCCCCAATCTAATTTCAAATGCTGATCTGGATACTAGTATTATTTAGAAACTTGGCTCTAATGTACACTTTTCACCATCACTAGATAATGGGACAGTGATTTTGCTTTGGATTGAGCAAACTCAATTTTTACAGTTATTTTTTAGGTGTAATATTTTTATTTGGTTATGTTAACTTGAAAAAGATCAGATTTTTGTTTCTTATCTCTTCAAATGTTTAAAAGTTAGCATAATTTAAACATAAATGAACAGCAGCAGAGAGCATTTTCTGCACAATTCAATGTTCAAAGAAACACCAGAAACTAAGAAGAGGATTTGAAAGTGAATAATCAATTGTCTGTCAAAATCCCCAGTTAAGAACCATACAGAGGATATAAACAGATAGGGTTTTGAGGTTGAGTACTGTAGCAATCCAGAATTGGTGGACTCTAAGATGTCAAAGTTTAGGAACTGAAAGATTCAATATACAAGCTAAATAAAATGTGAAGAAAGGGTATAGGGAACTAAGGAAAGTCTCAAGAAGGTGTGAATTAAAACAACATGGGCTATGTTATGTCCTGGTTTGGCTTCAAAGAGTTAGAGTTGATCCTTTCCTGAGTTACAGAGAATAGAATAGTTAAAGCCCTATATGTGCAGAATCCCTGGAGTATTACAGAGTAAAAATATCTTGATCCAGAACTCTCTAGCTTTAACTGGTAACTGGAAAAAAGAGTTGAAGGTAAAAGTAAAGATCAAGTGAAACATGTAGCATTGCTTCGAGACATTTGCTTTTATTAACAAAGGATACAAATGTGTCAAGAGAAAAATCTTAAACCCAGGAGCCAGAGGTTACATTATTATGCTGAACATCATGAAAATATCAGCTTGAGAAAGTGCTAGTTAGTAGGTATACTCAGGAATTTTTGACTTTTTTTTTAATTGGAAAAAGCCATATTGTTGAAATCAATGGGTCAGTTTTGACAAGTTTCTCATTTTGAAAAAACTGAAAAATGTTTCAAAGTTATCTGTCTCCTTTCAACATTTTCTAAATGAAAAGTTCTGTTTTTAAGTACAAAATAACTTTTCATTTCCAGATTAATTTATTCTATTTTTTTTTTAAAAAGTCAAAGTTTTTCAATTGACCTAAACAGAAGTTGTTTTTGGTTCATAAGTTTTTGACTTGTATTCCAATTCAGGACAGGGGAAAAAAAAACGAACTAACCAAACAAAAAAAAACAACCAACCAACCCACCCACCAATCCCCCACACTTTCATGAGTCTGGAAAACCATTCTTTACCCACTCTACTGGATAGTATATACTCAGAGACAACCTATTCACCTCTCCAATATGGACTTTTCTTGACTTGGGCCTATTCCAGCTGCTTGGATTATCTTCTACACACCTGAAACCACAGAATTTTAAGTGAACTAAGCATCTTTTTTTACATTTTTGCCTTGTGTATTATCTGTAATAGAACCTAGGACTCTGGAGTCTCATGATCCAGCACTAGATGGTGTGCTACAGTGGAGGAAGAATCTACCTTTGGGAAACCTCAATACAAAGTTCACATCGTTCAAGGTAAATCTAAAACCATACAGAAGTGCTCATATTTGCTTTGTTAAGAGTTAAGGCCATTGATTTGGTTGAGCAGATAAAGGGATGCAAAGAAATTTTAAACTTTTTGCAAATTGTCTAAAGAGTCATTTTTAAGGCTTTGTATCAGAGTACCTGTTCAATTTTCTCAAGATTGAACTTATACTAGTTTCAAATGAAGCAAACTTTGAGGATTTGGGGTTTAGACTAACAAAGGGATTCAGAAGTCAACATTACGCTGGGATCCTACTTATAACCTAAAAAGTGAGGCAAATCTACAGTCTCTCTCTAATTAGTAAGAGCAATGGAAAAAACAGAGTAAGAGAAATTCAGATTGTATATTGGCCTTAAATTCCTACTCAGCACTCATCCTCAAGGTAAAGGATAACTGAATACATTTGGGCCTCAGCTGACAAATTTTCATGAAAATTTGAGCCAGGAACCAAGCCTGAGGTAGAGCTTTTGATGCCCTCATAACTGAGGAAGTACGGCCCAGGTCACTCCTGAGCATGGGACAAATCACTACAGCAACCTTGGTCAGGTATAACAAAACAAAACGGTTTTATTTGGCTGTTGCCCCATTCAGATAGGACATCACCTGCTGCTATTATACCCAGCAGCAACAAGCAAGGCACTAGAAGCAAGTCTCCACAAGTTCCACATTAGGCCTCCCTTCCCTGACCTGTGCTTTTCTGTTTTAACCCCTGTCTCAAAGCTTGACACTTACTACATGTGTAGTGGGGCAGGGCTGATTGAGTCCACAACATCTTATTAACTCTATCATGGTGAGTGTGGGATTTGTGTACCCCGCCTCACAGGAAGTCTCTGCCAACTGATGAGCCTCGGAAGGCTTCCATGTTCTGCTATATCTATCCTCCTGTTAGGCAGTTTTGGCAGTGCTTGACTGGCTTTTGAAGTCTGCTGGTGCAGGGCTTAGGAGCCCACCACACTCACTGTGGGCCCTGCACAGTGCCTTGAATGGGAACCTCAGATGGCTCCTCAAACTGAGCTCTCAATGACTGCCTCAGTAAAAAGGTTTGAAGTCCCAACTGCCAGTCTCAGTGAGCTCAAGGAGTGTAACTATAGCCGACTTCATATCTGTTGCGGTGGTGTGTATCTCCTAAATAGAGAAGGCAAGGAGGGTGGGTGTCTGAGTCAGGAAATAACTGAGCAGGAAACACACCTATTACTATCTTTCTTCAGGTTGGCCATCATCAGCATGAACCCAAGAGGGGCCCTAAGGTAAATATTTCAAGAATATACCTACTACTCTGGACACAGAAAACTAGACTCACTTTAAAACTTTCAAAAAGTTACCCATTTACAACAAATACTACCCCAAATCCATGTAATACATACAACATATGCAGTGTTGATATTAGCGAGACAAGGATGGAGGTAATATCTTTTATTGGACCAACGTTGGTTGATGAGAGAAAAGCTTGCGAGCTTATGCAGAGCTCTTCTTCAGCTCCAGGAAAGGTACTAAGAATGTCCCAGCTAAATACAAGAACAAAACAGATTCTATCTGTTTACCTACTAATCTGTTTTGTTCTTGTATTTAGCTGGGACACTCAGTCTCTTCTGGACTGGATAAGTAGAGCTCTGTGTAGTTCGAAAGCTTGTCTCTCTCACCAACAGAAGTGAGTCTAATAGACGATACTACCTCACCCACCTTGTCTCTCTACGTACAACATAGTCAGACTCAGGCACAGCAGTGACATTTCTCATGTCCACCATGGAAAGTGGTCATAAACAAACAAACAGTTAAGTCTCGCATCTCCCTTATATAGACAGACTCCAAACATTCAGTTCGGCAAAGTGGTACTCATGTGCCCCTAAGATCACAGCCTACCAGAAGTTTCCAGTAGACTGCAGTTCAGGCAGGAGTGAAACCAGAATTTTCTTAAGGAGGAGACCCAGGGAGAGTTCCCCTCTCCAGGAGGGTGCCTATCTTGGGGCAGAAAAGATGGTGGGGCATACGGTGCCCTACAGGTATGGCTCAGTTTGGCACACAGCTCAGAGGACAGAGCCAGCTGCAGGCAGGTTTGAGGGGCTGTAGCCCAGTTTGTGGGGCTGCAGCCAAGGAAGGAAGCACTAGGATGTGGCCATATTGAGCTCCCAGTGCCAGGGCAGGGCAAACCAGTGAGCATGAGGGGGGAGGGTATCATGCAGTCCCCCACTCCCCATGGAAAACCCTGCCATTTGGGCTACAGCCTCACTAGGGCAGGGGGCTTTGGAAAGTGCCAAGGCCTCCCCTCCCAGCCTGCAGTGCCAGGACTCCTGCAGAGGTTTCCCCATTGGTTGTAGATGCAGGTACCCTGGCCCGTTGCCTGCTGTGCTGGCAGTGGGCCCCCGGATGTGGGGCCACCCCATGCTGCTATCTCAGACATGGCTGGGAGATGAGGTGGCAGCTGCTGGGTCTCCGCTCAGAGAGCCAAAGGGGTGGAGGCTAGGCTCCCTGTCCCCCCCCCCGCCCCATTGCACCACTGAGTTCAGGCACCTTGTACCCCATGAATGGGAATATGTAGAGCTGTTGAAGAAGAGCTGTTTCAAAGTAAAGTGTTTTTTCAAAAATTTCCAGGAGACAATCTTTCTTAGAGGAGCATTGGTTTAAAAAAAAGCAGCAAACAGTAGACCTCTGTTTAGGGACGAGGATGTAGTAGGCACAGGGGAGGCATTACACTTTAACTGATTAAAAAAATTCAATTTAGCAGCTTTTTAATTTGGTCAAATATATTGATAGATATCAAGTGCTATTAAGTTGCAGTTTTGAGCTTGGAGTGAAATTTAGTGGTCAAATGTTAATGCTATTGTTATAGTGTGTGAATTGTGCAGCCAGAAGAGACAGATGCTGGTGTGTACCATGAAAAGGATGTAAAACAGTCTTGAAACAAGTGTTTCTACTCGTTTTACCCTGTACAAATGTGCAACCACTAAAGCTAGTCACCAAGAAAATGAGATATTATGAAGCTCATTGAACACTCTACCAGTTTTCACAGTGTATTAGAAAGTTATTTAGCACAGGTGGTTTTGTAATGATGCATTGAGAAAATTCATAGTGTTTAGTGACTCATATACATCAACCTGTGGATGGACAAATGTTCTTATCCTGGGCCATAATATAAAACATACTGGCCAGCTGTGTGGATTCAGATCATAGCTAGTAAAAGAGCTGATCTTTCTAAGATAAATATGGATTAGCTCTAGCACTTGTTACATGTTCACTAGACTTAACCTTTCATTTCCTCTTTGCAATCAGCATTATGCAACATTTAAATAACGATGCAACTTCCTGAACAAATGGATTATCCTGAAACACACTGGAAAGGACAAATACAGCTCCTTAGCGTGTATGTAGGATGGCACTTTCATTTCTTTTGGTACATGTAGGATCCTCCTTTTTTATTCTTCTCTGAATTACTTCTATGCTTTTACCTTGCAACCTGTTCCATCCCAATTTAAATGCAACATATTTATCATAATAATTCTTTTTCCATGAGTTAAGATGGCTCAAAGCAATGGCAATGAGCAGGGAATTGGGTCAAAGGAATTGGAGAACTGTGCTCTCTCCCATTTTTTCCCCATAAGACCCACTTTCCCTGTAAGTGGATAAAGAAAAACAGCCAGTCCCAAAGGTTAACTTCTGCTTGGTGGGGAGTTGGGGAAAATGATGAAAAGTTGCTGTTTCCACAAGTTCTCCTACTGGAGAGCAGGGAGAAGCAGCTGCTGTCTAGAGAGGCAGAAGGAGGTGAAGAGGCACCAACCAGGGCTAAAGGTGGTGCAAGAAGGGGGAACTATAAAGTATAGGGCCAATGAGAACCCCCAAAATATTCTGCAGCAAACTCACTTCTCTTTTTATGGGATACAGAGCTCTTCATATCTATGTCACTAGTTTGAAGCAAGCCCAGCTGGGTAGTGACTTAGCCTTGTTATCAAATAGTCCCAGAATGATAGCCTATGTGAACCGTGTTGGTGGTTTTAGTTTAATTCCTAGTGGGCATTTAACTACTTTAATAAAACCACCCCACCACACACCACAATTCATATCCACACCTACCCACACAGTCTTTGTGTCAGTGCATTATAGGAAAGTCTAGGGTATATAGAGTGCCCACAGAACATGCAACACCAGTAACACATGGGGCAATACACTAGGAGGATCTATCTCATTGGAGATGGGAGGAAGATAGACTGGCCACACCAATTACACAGACATGGTTAGGAGATTCTTCCTACAAGTAAATACATACAATAAAAACACCCCCTCACCCACACTTGTGAACTAAACTGGTCACAAAAAGACAACCATGTTTAATCTCAGTCCACTGAGGGAATACTTGCAATGTTGAGTGGCATCACAAACCATGTTTAGAGCCAGCTGTGTCACTAACTGGTTACAAACTCAGGTAAAAATAGCAATGTAGACAAGGTCTTAGAAAAGAGGCACACTGGTGAAGCACAGTGGAGAATCTTGCATTCTCCAGTGTGCTTGCATTCTTGGAGAATCTTGCATTCTCCAGCTCTATGGATAAATGGAGGGACTTTGGTCTCCAGGAATGTCACTCCAGCAGCTTTCACTAGCCCTAAACTGACTTAAATGTAAAAATCAATAAAATTTGTCCCTCCCTGAGTGTTCCTCTCCATCCTCAAGTTGCAGATCCCCACGCCAGTGCCTGCTTTGAGCTATGATTGATTAATATGTTTAAAATACAAAAATGTAATCTTTTCCCTTTGCCCTATCACTTCCAGCTGCAGATTTCCACCCAATCTCTGGTTTGAATTATGATTTAATAAATATACTTAAAATTGAAATCATCTTTGCCTTTTGTCCTTCCCCACGCTACAGATTCCCACACCAATCCCTCCTTCAAGCAACAATTAATGCATAATTTATGTCTGAAATAAAAATCATCTCCTCCTGCCTTAGCTTTCCAGATGCAGATTCCCACTGCCATCCCTGCTTTGAGCTATGATTAATACATATGTTTAGAATAAAAATCTCTGCCCTCTGCTCCCCAGCTGCAGAATTCCATTCCTATCTTATCCTCCATTTCCAGCCTCACAAGTGATCCCAGTGCTAGTTCCAAATTGACTAAACACCTCCCCTTGAAGGCACTAATGGGTTGTAACTGAAGGCTTCAGAGCTCACTCACCTTTGTGTACAGCCAGACCAGCCCCAGCAGGGTGATATCAGCAGTCTCTCTTTGTCACACCTGGCAGAAGAAATAAGGAAAGTTAATGCACAAAAGAACCAGCTGGATGGGACCCCAGCAGTGTAAACCCAGAGTTTTGCTGGTTATCTTATTGGGACTTGTTTCAATAACTGGCAACAATTTGCTCGAGCTCTATCCTACTGATGACTGTGTGAAACCCTACAGTTTGTACTTCTAATTAGTTAATAGGGCTTTCAGGACTGAGTCAAATGCTCTATTAGTATTTAATTAAAGTCCATTTAATTACGGGTAGTTCTACCTAGTTGTCATTTGATCAGAGAAAAACAAATTTGTTGTGTTATTATAACTTTTATTCAAGAGCATAAAACTGTAAAGTTAACCACATTCCTGTGCATCCCTAAAATACTAAACAATATGAAAGTTAGATTGGAAGTACAGTGTAAATCAAGGAGTTAACAGTTATAAAAATTAGGAGTGGTTAACTAAAAGAGAACAATTTAAAACAAACAATTTGTCAAATTATTACATGAGTACAATCAGTAATCAAGTCACAAAGTTAATATAAGACCAATGATTGAATGGTTTACTTAGTCTTTCTGTCTCTATGCAGTTTACTTAGTAACTTATACTTTCCCCTGTGGAAGCAATGGGTTAAGATTTGACTATAGATCCTAGGTAATCTTTAGAGATCTATAGTAAGGTTTTGTCATGGCTGGGTCATGGACAGCCCAGCCTAGTGGGTGGAGCCAGAGACCCAGAACTAAGGACCAACCACCAGAAGCAAAGGAGCAGGGTTTGTCATAGCACCTGACTGAGGATCCAGCTAGTTGCACTGGTGTCTCATCCAGGCTTAAGTAGTGCGCTGAACCAATCAGGGATCTGGGAGCACTGCCCATCAGGACCTTTGTGGGCCGCATAGCCTGTGCTTAGGCCCACAAGGCTCACAGGCCATCAATCACTGTTCTACCAGAGGCTTCTGGTGATAACATGGATGAAACAGTTGCTCAGGGACCAGCAGACACAGGTTCTAGACCCATGGATACTCACCTCATGCTCTAGCAACCCTGCTGTTGCTGGATTGGGTTTGTTGGGGCAGATCTTGTTGAAGTTCTCCATCAGGTCTAGAGTCTGTATATAACTGGTAGGTTCCTAAGACTGTTCTTCAGAGCCATAACCTTTCCAATTCACAAGGTACCATAACTTGCCTTGCCTCACCTTAGTGTCCCGGATGGCATGGACTAAGTATTCCTTGTGGACCTGAACAGGTGGAGGAGATGACTGCAGCTGGTCAGGGAATTGTTTTTTTGTGAATAGTTTCAAAAATGAGAGGTGAAAGATGGGTTGTATTTTGAGAGACTTAGGTAAGTGGAGCTTGACAGTTACAGGGCTAATTTGTTGGCAACTTTGGTTTGGCCCAACATATTGATGGTCCAGTTTGTGACTTTTGACAGCCTTCCCATGTGGAGGCTCTTGATGAGTAGCCATACCTTCCAACCCAGAGTAAAGGCCAGACCCTCTTGTCTTTGGCAGTCTGTGTGTTGCTTAAAGGCCTCCTTCGTATCCTTGAGGTGACCCTTTAGCTCTGGTGGCTTTGCCAAATCAAATCAGGAGCTGCAGGATTTTGAGAGACCATTGGTAGTGCGATGTGGAAATGGGGATGAAGCTAGCGAAGATGGGGCTTTGGCCAGTAGAGGCATAGTTAGTGTTGTTATATGCAAACTCAGCATAGGGAAAAGAGGGCAGACCAGTTTTCTTGGTGCTACTTGATAAAAAATGACCATCTGTCTGGGGATGGCACACTGATGAAACAAAGAGGAGGATATTTAGCAGCTGGAGGAGCATGTGCCACCAACATGAGACAAAGTGTGGGCCTTGAGCCAATGTGATACAATCAGGGAGCCTGTTGAGGTGGAAGACACACATGAATAGCTGGATGGTCACCTTGGCAGAGGGTAGTTGGGCACAAGGAATAAAACATGTCATCTTGGTTAGCTGTTCCACTACAGGGAGTACTATAGATTGACTATTTGATTCATGGAGTTCTACAATGAAGTTTGTGGTAATAGATGCCCACATCCTGGGGTTTCCAAGGACATGAAGGTGCCAAGAGGCTTGGTTCATGGGGCCTTGATGCGGGTGCACGAGTCACAGGAATTGATGGAGGCTTGGATCTCCGTATTCTTCAATGTCTCCAGTTATGCTTAAGTCTTGCTGAATCTTGGGAACAACATTAAAAAAACCTCAGAAATTTGTGAATTTTGTTTTTCCCTGGTTAAAATAAAAATAATCAACTGAAGTAGCATGGTTCTAAATCAATTTATTTGTAATCTCTTTACCACGAATACACTTGGTCTTGCATGGGTATATAAATACTCTTTAAATGAAGATGGTACTAGCAGGCCTGACATCTGATGTGCATATAATTCTAATTTTAGTCTCTGTATTTTAGAAAAGGGATCAGCTTTTAATTTCTTAAAGCAAAATCTGGATAAAGTACAAACTCTGAGTTCCAATTTCCAGCTTTTTAAGAGTTCCCTCAGTTCCCTTTATAACTTCCACATTCTCACTCTGTATTTCTAGAAACCTCCAATTTTTGAATTTTCCTCTAGTCCCAAACTTGGGATGTTTTATTATCCCTGGATTTAAATGAGTTGAACTCAACTGGTGATTTTGCTTGGATACTAACCAGTCCCCTACAGTCTTCTTGCTCAACTTCCCTTGTTTTACCAACAATTGTGAAGAAAATATTCTCAGATTTTACTTATGCTTAAGTAATGCAAATCTTTAAACAGGCATGGAGCTATTTAACTCATTTCCAAATAATTTTAGGCTAACATAAACACATAAACTTGCTCTATAACCAAATAAAAGAATCTTAAATTGATAACAAAGGTTACATTTTCACTAAAGCAATGTTCTACAGCCCCATCTGATGAGAATGAGCAGTGTGCATTGAGAATCAAGTTTCCATGATTCAGTATGGTTCTTAAGCATGCCCATAACTTTAAGCACAAGTAGTCCCATTCACTTAAGTGGAACTAGTCGCGCTTCAAATTACACAGGCACCTAAGTACCTTCCTGAACAAAGGCCTGCCCTAAATGATGGGAATTACTATAAAGGCTTTGGAAAACTGGGGCTCAATTCTGCCCTTAATTAGATAGCTGCAACCTCTTTTTGAATTCATCCATGTAAATGAGGGCAGAACTTGTAGCCTTTGGACCTCAATGTACATCACTCAGTGATATTAAATATGAGAGGGACAGAGAGACAGAGTTGACTGAGACATGATGGTGTGGCATAAAGGTTGTATTGTCATGAATTCTGAATAGCCACATTACTCACACAAAGTGAAGGCATGAGTGAGTTATTCAAGTCACTCTGAATGAGAATCAATAAAACCTTTATACATCACTCCTTTGTGTATTTTGTCTGTCATATGTTTCAGAGAAAAACTATTTTAGAAAGTTTTAAAGAGTAATGATTTTTTTCTATCCCTCTACCTGTAACCCCTGCATTCTATTCCTGACTCTGAATAGTCCCAGCAGTTCTCTGCCTCTGTTTCCCCATCTATAAAATTGCATTAATGATACAGACCTCCTTTGTAAAGCACTTCGAGATCTACTGATGGAAAGTCCTATATAAGAGCTAGGTATTGTTTATTGTTATTAAAGATTTGATATCCAGAGACTTGCCAGGGCTAGAAACAAGTGCTGTATCTCAGGTGTTTGTAATCCCAATTGGCCCTGTGATATTTGACCTTAAATATGTTAGTGGGCTAACTGTTGAGCTGAGTACTGACTACTAGTTTTAGGTGGAATTTCCACATTTGGGATGAAGCAGTTTTATGGCATGTCATTGCTGTTTTGTTTTGTTAAATAATGTAGCCTGTTTGAAAGCGGCTCAGAGTTTTGGAATATTAGAAGTTATTCTGACAGCGACAGATTAGTGGCCCAGTTTTTCAAAAGCAACTAGTGATTTGGGTGCCTAACTTGAAACACCCTAAAAGGGTTTGATTTTCAGAGTTCAACACTGTCTGAAAATCACACTCCCTTACAGTGTCTCAAATCTGGCACCCCAAAATTGAGATACTCAAAATCTGTTGTCACTACATATATACCACTCGTGAAAATACTGGCCATTGTGGTCCCAGTGTTAATGCAGTGCTCCTTGGATGTAGTGGTCCAGTCACATATTAGTCTAGGAGGAAATGCAAACCCAGGCCTGTCTAGGATTATCCACTCAACATCAGTCTGCTGCTGCTTCAATAGAAATATCTATCAGTGATGAGAAATGTCAGGGAAAAAAACCCTTTTCGAGTTTTGAGAATTGAGAAGTCAGCTCTGGCTAGCACAGAATGTCTTTACTGAAATATAGTATTTCAGTATTCACCTGACTCTAATTCTCACCAATCTGAAATGTTTAAGCATCAACCTCATAGGGGAAAAAAAGAGGAGAAGAAGAAGAAGAAATTAGGATAGAATAGTTTCTTCACAGCTTTTGATATATTTGTGAGCACTTAACGGATGATGGATAGTTCTGTAAATATGACTTTCTCAAGAAAATCAGAGTCCATTTTGCTGCTGTAACAAATCGTGATATATACCAGTTCAAACACTGCTTTGCCAACCAGCCATGTTAAGACAAGATGCTAAGGGAATATTTTTCTTGATTAGATAATGGGTCAGCTGAAATTCCTTCAGTGTTAGTGAAACAGAAGTTAGCAATTTCAGACATATCAGATGATGCATCAATTTTCTGTAAACAGAAGACTGTGAAACCCACTTTATTGAAAAGCCCTTTATACAGTGCTAGATTTAATCTCTCAATTTCAGAAGCAGCCCCATGAAATAAGATGTTTGCATGCAAAATCTCCCAGATTTCCAGTGGAAATCTAAAACAAAGAAGAGCATTTTCCCTTGGGGACTGCACCTATCTTGGATTAGATTTTCTCTGATGTTCTTGCATCATATTATCAATGGCTTCAGGGAAGTGAAACAGCAGTTTTCTTTCTTTAGAACAAAGGCTTGCAGAGTTAAAAATGTTAATATATTTAAAGCACTTTTGCCCACTGTTCTTTTTATTACTCTAAGCTTTCTGGAGAAAAAGAGGTATCTTATTGTATTATTTTATTTATTTATTTTACTGATTTTTGTATTGAAGGATATAGCTTGAGAATGCCAAATGAAAATTAGTGTAAAATGCACACTTTCTGTGGTACATCAATTGTTTTCTAGGGAAGAGGGTTTTTCTCAGTAGTGTGCAGACCATATAGAGCCTGCTCCAAAGCACATTGAAACCAGTAAAAAGGCTCCCATTGAATTCAACAGGTTTTGGAGCAGGCCCATAGGACCCACATACATTATCAGTGAACCTTGTCTTGAAAATCAGAGAGCAGAATTATGTTCTCAGACCCACATAGTGGATTTCAGTTCTCAGATCATTCACTCCCTACCTTTATACTTCTCCCATTGTCATTTATTTTGTGCAAATGGGGCCTGATCCAAAGTCCATTAAAGTCAGTGGAAAGATTCCCATTTATTTTAGTGGGCTCTGGCTCAGGCCCATAGGGCTTATAGTTCTGCAACCCTTGCTCATGTGTTTTGTTCCACTGAATACAATGGGATACTCATGTAACAGCTACTCAAGGGTTGCAGATTTGGGCCACTAGAGGAGAGCAAAAGTGAAAATCTTCACGAGTGGTATATATGTAGTGACAACAGACTATAGGAGTAGAGACCTGCTGTTTCATCTGAGTGCAGTATTTTGCTCTTACTTTATTTATCAGTGTAGCAGATCACCAGTCCTAGTCTAAACTGTCATAAGGAAAACTCTATTGAATATTGCTTATTGCTAAATTATAAAGTAAGAATTTGTGCTTCAGCATCTGCCTTTGGACATAACAAACTGATGATATCTCTTGCTACAACAGGGGTGGACAAACTTTGGCCCACGAGCCATTTTAAGCCGTCCTGTGAGCTCCCGCTGGGGAGCGGGTTCTGGGGCTTGCCCTGCTCTGGCACTCCAGATGGAGCGCTGGGTCAGGGGCTGCACCACGCGGCTCCTGGAAGCCGCAGCAGGGCCCCCTCTGGCTCCTACATGCTCCAACAGCCCCCTCCAGCGCTTCAATGGGAGCGGATGGGGCAGTGTGCAGAGCCGCCTGGCCACGCCTCTGCGTAGAAGCCCGAGAAGGGACATGCCACTGCCTCCAGGAGCCGCTTGAGATAAGAGCTGCTCGGAGCCTGCACCTGAGCCTCTCCCCATGCCCCAACCCCTTGCCCCAGCCCTGATCCCCCTCCTGCTCTGCAAACCCCTCGATTCCAGCCTGGAGCACCCTCTTGTACCCCAAACCTCTCATACCCAGCCCCATCCCAGAGCCCACACCCCCAGCCGGAACCTGCACCCTTTCCTGCACCCCTGTTCCACCCCTCCTGCCCTCTGAACCCCTAGGTCCCAGCCTAGAGCACCCTCCCACACCTCAAACTCCTAATCTCCAGACACACCCCAGAGCCTGCACCCCCAACCAGAGCTCTCACCCCCTCCCACACACCAACCCCAATTTTGTGATCATTCATGGCCCGCGATACAATTTCTATTCCTCGATGTGGCCCTCAGGCCAAAACGTTTGCCCACCCCTGTGCTAAAAGATGCATTCTTTTCACAGTATACAGCTTATATGGGAAGGCTGTTAGGATATAAGAGTTGTTTTTGAGTTCCAAAATTTCCAGCACAGTTGTCTGCATGTGTTTCAATGTAGTTTTAAAAATGCATTCATAATATGCCTCACACACCTTATGGGTCCTAAATTAACTTCATCAGCTCTGGAAAAGGAACTAGACATTGTGGGCAGCACGATGAAGACTTCTGTTTAATATACAGCAGCAGTAAAAAAAAGCAAGCAAAATATTGGGACACATAAGGAATAGGATGAAGAATAATATGGAACGTATTATAATGCCATTATGTAAATCAATGAAACCTCAACATAGAATACTGAGCTCGGTTCTGCTCATTCTAGCTCAAAAAAGATATAGCGTAATTAGACAGGGTTCAGAGACAGGCAACAGGAATGCATTGGGGCATGGGGAAAAATCATCATGGGAGACTGTAAAGACTGATGTGTTTACTAGAGCTCTTCAAAAAATGTGCCCCTATTTTTCCATTGAAAGTTTTTTTAAATTAGAAATTTTACTAGCTCTACTGTTTACCTCAAAAGGAGACTAATAAAAGATGATATGATAGAATTATATAAAATAATGAACAGTACAGAGAAGGTAGTTTGGGAACTCCTATGTAGCCTCTCATATAACACAAAAACCAGTGGAAAGACAATTGACTTGAAA
Organism: Malaclemys terrapin pileata; assembly: GCF_027887155.1. Taxonomy (NCBI): domain Eukaryota; kingdom Metazoa; phylum Chordata; order Testudines; family Emydidae; genus Malaclemys; species Malaclemys terrapin. The sequence goes on along the minus strand of NC_071506.1, from coordinate 193,813,389 downwards.
AGCGTCAAATTCAAAATACTTTTTTCACATGAGGCATAATTAGCCTGTGGAACTCACATATTTAAGGCCAAACGGTTAAAAGGATTCAAAAAGGACAAGACACTTATATGGATAACAAGACTAGTCAATGTTTTAATTATAGATATTAAAAGAATAACAAAGTTTGGGAAGGATATAAACCCTCATGTTCTAAAACATCACTTCTCTGATGGTTAGAAACCTTTGCCTAATTTCAAACCTAAACCTGTTGATGGCCAGTTTATATCCATTTGTTCTTCATGTTTGTTTTAAACCTGCTGCTTATTAATTTCATGGGTGACCCCTTGTTTTTGTGTTATGGGAAGGGGTAAATAACACTTCCACTTTCTCTACTCCATTTTACAGTTCTTTATCAATTTCCCCTTCAGTCTTCTCTTTTCCAAGCCGAGCAGTCCGAGTCTTTTAAATCTCTTCTCATATGGAAGCTGTTCCATACCCTTAATCATTTTTGTTCCCCTTCTCGGCACTTTTTCCAATTCTAATATAGCTTTTTTTTTGAGAGGGGAAGACCAGAACTGCATGTGGTATTCAAGATGTGGGCATACTAAGGATTTATATAGAGGCAATATGATATTTTCTTTCTTATTATCTATCCCTTTCCTAATGATTCCCAACATTCTGTTCGCTTTTTTGACTGCTGCTGACATTTAGCAGATGTTTTCAGAGAACTATTCGCAATGACTTTAATATCTCTTTCTTGAGTGGTAACAGCTAATTTAGAACCCATCATTTTGTATATGTAGTTAAGATTATGTTTTCCAATATATATTACTTTGCATTTATCAGCATCGAATTTCATCTGCTATTTTCTTGCCCAGGCACCCAGTTTTGTGAGATCCCTTTGTAACTCTTCACAGTTAGCTTTGGACTTAACTATCTTGAATACTTTTGTATCGTCTGCAAACTTTGCCACCTTACTGTTTAATCCTTTTTCCAGATCATTTATGAATATGTTGAAGAGCACTGGTCCCAATACAGACCCCAGAGGGTGGAGGGGAGAGGGGCAGGAGAGGGGGTTGCCTCTCTTGCCACAGTGAAAACTGACCATTTATTCCTACCCTTTGTTTCCTATCTTTTAACCAGTTACCGATCCATGAGAAGGCCTTCCCTCTTATGCCATGTCTCCTTACTTTGCTTAAAAATCCTTTGTGAGGAATCTTGTCAAAGGCTTTCTGGAAGTCTAAGTACACTATATTGACAGGATCACCCTCATCCATATGTTTATTGACTCCCTCAAAGAATACTAATAGATTAGTGAGGCATGATTTTCCTTTACAAAAGCTGTGTTGACAATTCCCCAACATACCATGTTTATCTATATGTCTCATAATCCTATTCTTTACTATAGTTTTAAACAATTTGCGTGGTACTGAAGTCAGTTTTAACAGCCTGTAATTGCCAGGATTGCATCAGGAGCCTTTTAAAAAAACTGGTATCGCATTAGCTGTCCATCAGTCATCTGGTACAAAGGCTGATTTAAGTGATAGGTAACATACCACAGTTAGTAGTTCTGCAGTTTTATATTTTAATTCCTTCAGAACTCTTGGGTGAATACCATCTGATCCTGATAGCTTAGTACTGTTTAATTTATCAGTTTGTTCCAAAACCTCAAACTGGGACAGTTCCTCAGATTTGTCATTTACAAAGAAGTGTGGGAATCTCCCTCCCATCTTCTGCAGTGAAGACCGATGCAAAGAATTCATTTTGTTTCTCTGCAATGGCCTTGTCTTCCCTGAGTTCTCCTTTAGCAGGGCCAGCTCCAGGCACCAGCGTAGGAAGCAGGTGCTTGGGGCAGCCAATAAAAAGGGGCAGCACTACGTCCGACATCGGGGTGGCATGTCCGGGTCTTTGGCAGGAATTTGGCAGTAGGTCCCTAATTCCCTCTCTTCCCGCTGGCGAATTGTGGCCGAAGAAGTGGCGCGATTGAGCTGCCGCCGAAGTGCCGCTGCTCATCGGTTTTTTTTGTTTGTTTGTTTTGTTTTTGGAGTTTGGGGTGGCAAAAAAGCTGGAGCTGGCCCTGTCCTTTAGTTCCTTAATTGTCCAGTGGCCCCACTAACTGTTTGGCAGGTTTCCTGCTTCTGATGTACTTAAAAAAACTGTTGTCGTTAGTTTTCGTGTCTTTTGCTTTTCAAATTCTTTTTTGGCCTGCCTGATTATACTTTTACACTTGAATTGCCAGAGTTTATGCTCCTTTGTATTTTTCTCAGTAAGATTTGACTTCCAATTTTCAAAGGATGTCTTTTTAAACTATAAGGAATATATCACAACAAGCATGTGAGGGGGTTTTGTTCTAGTTGTACCAACAACAAAACATAAGCTCTTTGGGGCAGTGGCTGTGTCTACCTCTGTGTTTGTACAGTACATAGCACATTTAGGTCACTCCCACAACCTAAGTAACAATAACAAAATATACTTAAGCAACATTATGGTCTGATTTAGGGCTATAAAGACACTGAAAGGCTGAAAATCAGGCCTGACACTAACAAAACCTTAACTCATGCTGTTGTGCATCCCCACATACCTCTCTTTTTCGTTAAGGCTAAGGTTAAGCCTGATTTGCATGCTTAACTCCAAATGTCCTTGCTCAATGTGCATTTATCTTAGACTTTTTGAGTGAAACGAAGAGAAAGTTTTTGTTATAGCTGAATTTCATCTCTGCAGGGAGTGTGAATCTTACTTCAAACTCAACATGACCCTCAGAGGCATGCTGCAGTGTGCACCATCAGGCCTCACCAGGTTATCTGCAGCTATTCAGCACTGTGTTTCCCTTTGAATCATATAATATAAGACAAAAAATAAATGAATAATGTTAACAAGGCACATAACTAAGTAGAATTACACAACTATAACAGCGTTTAAAAGAGAACTGGATAAATTCATGGTGGTTAAGTCCATTAATGGCTATTAGCCAGGATGGGTAAGGAATGGTGTCCCTAGCCTCTGTTTGTCAGAGGATGGAGATGGATGGCAGGAGAGAGATCATTTGATCATTGCCTGTTAGGTCCACTCCCTCTGGGACACCTGGCATTGGCCACTGTCGGTAGACAGGATACTGGGCTAGATGGACCTTTGGTCTGACCCCATTCTTATGTTCTCATGTTAATTGACACAAGTGTATGAAATTATGTAGGATTTTTGAAATGATGACTGAAAAAGAACTCTTTTCAAGCATCCGGTTGCTATGATGAAAAGCAAGTTCTTCCTATCTATTTGCTGTGGATATGACCTCATCTCAGGTAATTTAAGAAATCCTTTCTGAAATGTAATTAGGTTAGAAAAACCTACACACTAAAATCTGGAGGTTTTAGAAGCATGGCTTGGATTTGTAGGGAAGTATGCTTGGAAAAAACTGGCAATAATATCACGTTCCTTATCAGCATAGGTTGAGGTATCTTCAGATCCAGCAGTGTATAAATGGTAGCATGGGACCACCAGAGCAGTACTGAGCACTCACAGCCAACATGGAGTTGCAAATGCTCAGTACCTCTCAGGATTAGATGCACAGAGACACCCTTCCAGCCATCTTTGTTTCCTCTTTACTTTACAGATCACATACGTATAAATGGCACAGAACCTTACAAAAGCCCATAGACCTCAATGAAAAGACTCCCACTTATTTTAGGGTATTTTGGTTCAGGGCCATTGACCACGGTTTTCAAAAGTGATTTTGAAGACCTATGTTTTTCAGTGCCCTATTCCTTTTGATGTCATTAAGCTTCACACCAAGTCCAACAGGGGCTGATCTTCCAAAAGGCTGAGCACCTGAAAATCAGGCTCCTTTAAGGTGTATCAAATTAGACATCCAAAAAAACGGAGGCACCTAGGATTACTAGTTGCTTTTATATGTCTTGTCCATTATCTCTCGGTTCTATCTGATCTTAGAATACACTTACCCTATGTTATAGTTAATGAACCTCAAAGCAAAATTGGAGAGAAAAGTAAAGACTACTTTTTTGAAAACACAGTGGGGAGATATAGGTGCTCAAGCTACTTGTAATATTGCAAGATAGGCCAATCTAAATATTGTTGAAATTGTTCCATCTATAGCATTAGTACATATGTATGAAGCAGTCAGATCTAGCAAATAATGGTGAGTTAGAAATGCCAGGGTGGGGAATGTGAAGTTGTATGGATATTGTTGATTAGGCAATCATACAGCCTTATGAAATTAAGTTATATGGTTGCTACAGAATGTATCATATCCCATCACCATTGTGACTTACATTAATCCATGGTTTTAGAAAAATTGTGGAATGGATGAAACATCAAATACATGGAGTGGCAATTTCAACATGTGCCACTCAACATATGTGCTCTTGCAGAGATGACCAATCTATTACCACCAATGCTCAGAAACTGACTGATATAATTTCCTACAAGGAATGAGTTCATGGGTTAGCTCTTAACTTCAGCAGAATGAGGCCTTGTCTGTACTTGAAAAATCTAGTGTGTTAGCTACTGTGTCATTACCCCTGGCACACGTGTAACACACCTCTTAATGAGGAGAGACCAAGTATGGGACCCTTAATTTAGCTGAATATAAAATTTAAGCTAGAGCTGCCCTTTCAATAAATTCATCTTTCAGCTGCATAAATCAATGGCATCTACAATGACCAACTTTTGCTACATCTGGAAAAAGATGAATTCTCTGACCTTGAACCTTGACTTTCTGTTCTGTTGAATGTTTAAAGATTTTTTCTAATATAAACTTAACATTGGTCAATGTTTACTATGGATTAGTATGTAAAGTCCCAGATGTAGCGAGTCTCTTTATGTACTGTGTGACTGCTTCAAGTGGGTGGAAAAGGAGTACCTGGTAAAATACTTCATTCATTTATAAAATATATATGATATGAGCTAAATTCTCTTTTATACTGGTGAAATGTCATTGACTTCAATGTGGGTGCAGTGTTGTAACTGAAAGGAGAATTTGTTCCAATATTAAACCCAGAAAGAGTTGATTTGTTCTGTTGCTTGCTTAGCAAAATATAATATTATAGAAGTGGCGGCTTTTTTCCCACCTTATGAGTACTGATCACATTGCCTTTGACTTTAAAGTCCTATTTGCCTGTAGGTTGCAGGTAACAGTAAGAAGAGGATCGTCTACCTATAAAAAAAATGCTGATTAAAGAATTTTGGAAAATATAGTCTCTCATTGCTCCTTTTTATAATTAAAAATGGTTTGTTATAGGGTCTTATCTTGTTAACTAACTTTTAAAGAACATGATTCCTAAACTCTGGAGGAAGAAACTAAATTAATGAGGAAAGTTCCAAAGCAGCTTGAAACGAAAGAGATATTTCTATACCATATACCATTACATAAAGACATGTGGTTCAGAGCCTCATCTGATGTAAAGTGGCCTAGTTCCACTGAACTGAAGCTATACTGATTTATACCACCTTGAGAATCTGGACCAGAGTGTTGTAAATGAATGGTGCTGTGCAACAGGATTTACACTGTACTGCTAAAATTTACCATGGTGATGTTTTTGGGGTCTCTCCTATATAGTAGGGCCCTACCAAATTCACGGCCAGGAAAAACACATAATGGATCGTGAGACCTGATCTCTCCTGTGAAATCTGGTCTTTTGTGCACTTTTAGCCTATGCTATACAGATTTCAAGGGGGAGACCAGCATTTTTCAAACTGGGGGTCCCAACCCAAAAGAGGGTCATGGTGGGGATCACAAGATTATTGTATGGGGGTTGCAGTATTGCCACCTTTACGTCTGCGCTGCCTTCAGAGCTGGGTGGCTGGAGAGTGGTGCTCCTCCAGCAGTGCAGAAGTACCATACCATACCATGCCACCCTTCTGCGCTGCTGCCTTCAGAGTTGGGTCAGGATACTTACAGTTACAACACCATGAAATTTCAGATTTAAATATCTGAAATCATTAAATTTATGATTTTTAAAATCCTATGAACATGAAATTGACCAAAATGGACCGTGAATTTGGTAAGGTCCTACTTACCAGGAATGAAGCAGTTTAAAATGATAAAATAGCATTAGAAAACACTGTGTTTTTATTGGTCAATGTAGTTATCGTTATCAAAGGCATAACACTCACTGAAGATTATTGGGGGTGCTAAAAGGTTCAAATCATTCACTTCCTCTTTATAGAAAATACTACATTCCTTCTCGGTAGCAGGCCTGGAATGCCTTCAAAGGGTATTACTTCCACAGGATGCCACTCGAATCAGACATCTGTGCCAAGGTGCCTTATTCAATTCCTAGTGGCTATGCTCCAGCACATACCGTTCATCTCCAAGTTACCAAGAAACTCCCATGTTGATCAAAACATGAAGACCGGTTTCTCTAGCATTGCTGTTGTACAAATCCCTGACTATACTCACTCGATCAGATCTGGTGTAAACAGACACAACTCTGCTGAAGTCAATGGAGTTGTTGCTTACACCAGGTATGAATTTGGCCAGGATTCTCCTTGTGTTTCTATCAGACAATGAAAAAGACATACACTGGGGACCTAGAAAAAACTCAGCATTTTCCACACTACTGTAATTTTGGTGCCACAGTTTGTAAGTATAGGGAGATACCACCAGTTACTGCAGATACCTTGGGTGAGAAATCAGTAGTTCTCCCTGTACTGCACAGAAAGCATTTAAATAAATAGACAGATAGTCACAGAGTCACAAGAGGAAATGTTCTGCAGTCCAGTCAGCTCTTGGTTAGCTGTTCCGGAGTCTGATATTGATTTAGAAGCATATTAAGCTAATTCACTTCTTTTAGTTCACTAGCAAACATTAGTGAGCCAGTATTCTGGCCGTTCCTGGCCCTGAAAACAACCAGCACTACCCCCCACCCAGAAGATTCCTGCCAAGAGCAGGAGTAATCTGAGTGGGACGTGGGTGCATGTTATATTTATCTTCATTTATTAATTTTCTGGATGACAGTGACCACAATCTGAAACATTAATGACCCCCATTGTCTGATCACCAGTATCAATCACAGCTGCTATATAATGAAATGCACAGAAAAATTCAATCAGTGATGGAAAGGGCCTTCGAGAGCTCCAAAATGAGTTTCAGATGTTTGGAGAGTATTCGGAGGTGAACTGAAGCTCACACCAGGGAAACTCTGCCAGGTGTTTGCAGTTTCATGCCTGCTGCATAAGTAATGTAGCCCATAAAAAGGCTTTTCCTCAGAGCAGCCTCAGCCAGGGGAAGCAGAACAAATAAGATGACAAAGCAGCACTTCTGGAAACGGAAGTCTTGACCAATAAGAGTGAAATTCACCCTTGGGCTATGTAGACTCACATGCAAAGACCAAAGCATATGTTTTTCCGTCTAGAATTTTTTTAGTTTAGAACAAGAAAAAGCAAGAAAGCACAAATATAAAGCCTGCATTTTGAGAGACAGTGCAAGTGGATGTTGAGTCACTGTGATGTTCTGCATCTGAAATTAACTCAGAATGTGGCTATTTCACAGCTGTCTCTGCAGCAAGTAAGGAACCTCCTCTGTTTAAAGATGCAGTACACAGAAATCAGAAGGACATCTTTCAGTATCCTGGCTACTGTACCTACAACCACAGGGTGGAGGGTCTAAAGCAAGGCTGCAAATGGAGATAGGGATAGGGTGGCATTTGGGGCACACTGGGGGAAGGGCATGAGATCCATGATTATGTAGATCCAGGAGCCTTAACATCCTGCACAAGTAGAGTAGACATGTTGTAGCCAACATTCTTCCCTATACTGAAAAACTTCATGGAGTGGGAACTATGTTGCGGTCCCATACCCCGGTCTCAAATTGGAGGGGTGCATTTAGGCCTCAAACCTCTCCATGCTTCTTTATCTTATACTTCCTTCAACCTCCTCTAGGTTGCTTTTCCTACTATCACCCCACCATTGCAAGTTGTAAGTTATGCCCACTGAGTTAAACTCTGAAGTCAATAGAGTTGCCCTGTATTTACATCAGCATAAGAGAGTAGAATGTGATTCATTTGCACTCACAATCTTGCCAATTTACTGATGTGTAACTTACACCATCATTTATAGCACTTATTTGATTCCTTGCGTCTGCAAAATCAGACCATGATTCAGCATGAGATCCTTATCTGAGTAGTCCCATTAAAAACTGCAAAATCAGACTCTTGTATTGGCAATCTTGTGAGAACAAGCTTTCTCGTTAAATTGCCTGTGCCTTGGGCTTTTGTCTCGACCAAAACCACCATGGGAACAACTTTCCTTGTGATAATTTGGTACTTCTGCTTCCAAAAGTGCCTAGGCATGTAAAAATGAAACAGAACAAGAAAAAAAAAGTTAATCAAAACTTTTTGAGCCTCACAATGTTTGTTTGGATTCTGTTGTAATTTAGGGATTTTTTATTACACCCAAATTTATTCACCCATCCTTACACATGAAGGGTGTAGCAGAGTGGCCAGTGATAGAGAGGGGAGTACTGTCGCTCCCTGATTCTCGGACCATTTCCAAGGCAGCTTAATGAAGCCTGGGTACTGCTCTAATTTGTACAATCTGGGCATGGTGGTCTAGGCACTATACGGCAGCTGGGGATAGCTGACCCCTCTGGACACTCCCATGATACACTCTTTGTATTGCTGGATGTGAGGAGGGAGCCTAAGAGCCAGTTCTAGACCCACTGGGGACTCGTCAAATCCAGGAGTATTCCGAACTGGGAACTTATGAGAGGTATCCAGTCCATTTGAACAGCAAAAGGGAGTGTATTAGTGCAGAGAATCTGCCTCCAAATCACTGTTCAAGCAGTCCCTTAAATAACCCTCACTGAAAGAGTCCCAAAGACCCTTCAACTACAGAAGTCTTACCTCCAGCCCTTGAAATCACAGGACCTGATTTGAATCTCACACCAACAGTGGTGGCCACTCCAGTGAGTTTGACATATTTACTTTTTGATTTTACCCTAGTAAAAGTGATCTCAGACTCAAGCCTCAGTTTCTGTATTGCTAGGGGAACACCCTTTTGCACTCTACCATAGCATTCATCTCCTATCTCACACTCCACATGTAGCTCTGATTGGTCAAGTCTTAGGTATAGTATTGCAGATTGTAGAGTCAGCACGCTGACAAATGAGCCTGTTTTAACAGTTGGGTAGAGAGACAAGTTGTTTTAGATACAGGTTTCTTTCTGGTACAACAGAACAGGCAAAGTAAACTCCCAGTTCTACTGACCTTGGTCAAGAGAATCTTAGCTTTGCTTTATTTCCTTTCTATAAAGGCCTAAGAACTAAGGGCACACATTTTAAGATGATGTAGTGCTTTACTTAAAACAAGCAGATGCACAATAAAGAAGGCTCTTGAATGCATGCACAGTGAGACTGGATTTAAAAATGACTGGGTAGTTTAACTAAAGTGTAATAACTAAACATCCATCCATCAGGCCCTTTTTCTGTTTGCATAGCAAGATATGGAGCTTTGTTTTGAAAATTCCAGCTCCATTTTTTACTTTGAACCCAAAACACCCCCAGCAGTCCTATAACCAAAATTAATACCTTTTTGAGTCTTGCAAAATTAGATTTTGTTATACAATGTATTGCACTGCCACCCCACCCCAAAATAATCGACCTTCTCAAAAGGGTCAGACACAAAATCATTTTATTTTTGGCTGTAGCCATGCCTAGTAATGTACCAGATTAGCTGCAACTGTTATGTAATGCACAGTTCAGAAAACACTGCCTCTTTCATAAACACAAATCCTTTAATGCAACCCTCAGTCCATACATTTCTTAGCTGTGAAACCCAGGAAACTTTATATGTAAATATATATATCCCTACCCTAAATGAATTAGAGAGAATACTGTATATTTTCTTTAGCATCACTGCCAATAAAATATGCAATTAGATTTTCACACTGAATGTAATATGCAAGAGTTGTTTTCATCCATTGTTTACCCTCATCATCAGGTGGTTGGTTGGACCATGATTGGAATGAGACAAATTAACTGTTTTTTTAAATTGCTAACCTATTTCCTCTTGTGCTTTGCTGACATTTAAAAATGTGTTCAGTTACTAAACCTGATTCTTCTGAAGCTTAAATAAGAACACCACTCATTGATCCTTTATGAAGAGATGTACCAGTTTCTCCCATGGTACCCCCAGGTTCAACTGCACTTGGTAATGGGTGAAAATCTGCTGGCAATCAATGGTACAAATCAACATGCAAATATAGGGCCAAATCCCTATATCTTCCCTGTGCTGCTAGAATCTCTCCACATTTATGCTGAGAGCAGTTATATTTTTAATCACACTGAGCCAGTCAACCCCATCTCATGGCAAAACTCATAGGAGGAAGCTATGGCAGAGGAGGACTCCATGAGATTTTTTCTTGCAGTTTCACCTGGTCATTCTGCCAGGAATCATAGAATCGTAGAAGATTAGGGTTGGAAGAGACCCCAGGAGGTCACCCCCTGCTCAAAGCTGGACCAACCCCAACTAAATCATCCCAGCCAGGCCTTTGTCAAGCTAGGCCTTAAAAACCTCTAAGGATGGAGATTCCACCACCTCCCTAGGTAACCCATTCCAGTGCTTCACCACCCTCCTAGTGAAATAGTGCTTCCTAATATCCAACCTAGACCTCCCCCATTGCAATTTGAGACCATTGCTCCTTGTTCTGTCATCTGCTGCCACTGAGAACAACCTACCTCCATCCTTTTTGGAACCCCCCTTCAGGTAGTTGAATGCTGCTATCAAATGCTCCCTCCCTCTTCTCTTCTGCAGACTAAATAAGCCCAATTCCCTCAGCCTCTCCTCATAAATCATGTGTCCCAGCTCCCTACTCATTTTTGTTGCCCTCCGCTGGACTGTCTCCAATTTGTCCACATCCCTTCTGTAGTGGGGGGACCAAAACTGGACGAAATACTCCAGATGTGGCCTCACCAGTGCCGAATAGAGGGGAATAATCACTTCCCTCAATCTGCTGGCAATGCTCCTACTAATACAGCCCAATATGCCATTGGTCTTCTTGGCAACAAGGGCACACTGCTGACTCACATCCAGCTTCTCGTCCACTGTAACCCGTAGGTCCTTTTCTGCAGAACTGCTGCCTAGCCACGGGGTTCCAAAGCTGACTAAAATCAGAGGAAGTCTTTTTAATGATTTCAAGAGGTTTTGGATCAGGCCCTAGCTTTCCCAATCACCTCAGGTACATACTGAAAACTAAAACGGGTGACAAGATGGAGCATTGCAACACAGTAGCATATACTTGTCAGAGATAATCCCCCACTGAAGAGCATCTGAATGCATTCCTTTTATTATCCACAATTGAGTCAACATCTTGTTGTCTATAGTTTTAAAGGTAGCTGATAGATCCAGCAACAGCATGAAACCTTGGGCATTATCCTGCATTAAGAGTTACCCAAACAAAGCCAGAATGCAGTTTCTATACCATATTTGCTTTTAAACTCAGATTGACTGGCTCCCCTCCTCCCTCCTGGCTGAAGTCACAATTTAAGCAGAGCGAGGTAGGGGAGTATGGGGGACTTTACTCCCATGAGTAGCTGCATAAGGCTGTAATAATCTAGCCTGAAATGTGAAGCAAAGCAGGGCAATCTTTAAGGGGTGTAATAGAAGGGAGAACGTTCTGGTAGGCAGTGTGGGGGCAAGAATAGGCTTGTTTTAGCAGTACGAGAGACTCACAGTATAGGGCTATAATGAGATTGTGTTGACAGATTAGCGTGGTGCTGTTGAACCTCTGGCTCTCTCTCTTCCTTGTTTTTTTTAGGTGGGTGGTGGGGCAATCTGGCAGTTGTATTCTGAACTAATTGGAACTCCATGATGGAAAATTCCAGTAATCCTATTGGGACTGAGTTCCAGTAGTCTTCTGTAGATTACATAAAGGAATAAACTGAGACTGCAGCCAAGGAGCAGTTTTTCTGGTAATGGACTTTGATCACCAAAAGAAGGTAGGAGACCTTACAACGGAGTGGACAAATCTGAAACACTAGGCCAGATTTGGAGCTACACCAACTTAAAGCAGCTGAGGCTCCGGCCCACCACAAAAAATATTCCTCCACAAAAAAAGTCAGATTCTGTTGTGAATTACACAAAATGCAAACTGGGACCATGGTACTGACATCAAACGACCGTACTGGGTTTACACCAGTTTAAATTAGATCCGAATCTGGCCCAAAGTTCTAAAACAGATAGAGAGAAAAACATTGAAGACAGTGATGTACCAATACAGTTTTCTGAAATAAAAAGAGATAAAGAGAGGAAATCAATTACTGTATCATCAACTTTACTTTAGAAATACTGAAATAGAAATGGTTAAGTTAAATTAAATTTTCGGAACTGTTTTTGGACTGGTTGAGTATCATGAATATTATAATCAAGAGATTGATAAATTGGATATCTTAGCAGAATGGAAGTGTATAGTAAAAAAAAGTGTTAGATTTTATCACCGTGGAAATCCTGGAGAAAAGAAATTTCAAAGATCTCCAATAGATCCTTAACTGCTCCTCTGACACAGTTATCATACTCTCTTCTGCAAGATTGTTTTGTTATTAATTTTTTTAAAAAATCTCTATGCTACTAATTGACAAAAACTCATCTCTGAAAAATGATCTCATTTGCCTGTTAGGTAGAAGTAGATCAGAAATTTGCAGGGTGACAATCTCAGGGAAGAAGGGTGGCAACTCCTCCCTTCTCCAGCATCACTAACTATCTACTTCACAGAATGTCACTGATGGCAGCCCCTGATGTGTGCTGGAAACAAGGATACTAGAAATTTGGCGAGAGATCCTGTTCTCCAGATTTTCACACCAATTTCGCATATCAGATTAGTATCCAAACTTTTTGGTGCTTAATTGAATTGATTCACTAATTAAACATAACAATATGCAGCTGACTGATCAAAAATCACTAAGAACTGAGATATCATTAAGGCCCTATTATGATGCATTTAGCTATGTAACTTGTGACTGTGGATGTGCACTGCACATTAAGGGTATGTGTTTACTACCCGCCATATCGGCGGGTAGCAATCGATTTATCTGGGATCGATATATCATGTCTCGTTAAGACGCGATATATCAATCCCCGAACGCGCTCACCGTCGACTCCAAAACTCCACCAGAGCGAGTGGCGGTAGCGCAGTTGACGGGGGAGCCGTGGCCATCGATCCCGCGCTGTGTGGACCCCAGGTAATTCGATCCAAGATACTTCGACTTCAGCTACGCTATTTGCGTAGCTGAAGTTGCGTATCTTGGATCAATCCCCACCCAGTGTAGACCAGCCCAAAATCTCTAAAAATTGTTTTAGAGACTAGCAGCCATTTTGTGTGCAGGCTGTTATAGAAGAGACACACACTTCATGACAGTCTTTACATTAGTTCTTTCTTTCTTTGTTCTGCTAGGGCTCATCTACACTAAAAAAATGCTTTGCTGGTATAGCTATACAAGCAGAGCCCCTTAGTGCAGATGCAGTGTAAGCCAACAGAAGGAGTGTTTCTGCCTGTATAGCTAAACTACCACCTGAATGACATTAGCTATGCCAACAGAAGCCCTCTTCTGTCAGTATAGTTTTGTCCACATTGAGTTTTTTTTTGCTAGCATAGCTGTCTGTGTTGGCTGAGGTGTGATTTTTTCACACTCTTAGCTAACATAGTTATGCCTCAAAACTTTGTAGTATAGGCTTAGCCTATATTTAAAATAATTAATTCAGACTGAAAGCAGCTGTTTGCCTTTTGTGTATAAAGAAGCAACACATGTTATTAATATTTTATTAGCAAAGAGCCAAATCCTGAAGTCTCTGTTTAGGATCTTATTGTGCAACAGGCTGAACACCCTCCACTTCTGTTGATTTCACTTTTCACTATGCGAGAATCTTAACATATCAGGCCCTCAGTCCTTAAATGGGCAAAATTCCCATTAATTTCAATTCAGTAGAGTTTTGTCCAAGTGATGATACAGCTTGCCCCTGTGGAAATCAATGGTAAAACTCCCATTGTTTTAAACAAGTACAGGAGGGTCCCAGAGTAAGACCTTCAGGATGTCACCCATAGGTATTAGCAATTAAAAAGTTACTCAACAGTTATGATGTGAAAAGAGGGGGCTAAATCCTGGAAGGATTTTCAAAGGCACAAATGGCAGATCAGCATGGAACTCCTGTTGAACATTAGACACTAAAGAGCGTTAGACGCCATACGGCCATTTGTGCCTTTTAAAATCTCCATCAAAGCTCTTACTCAAATTTTACTCAGCCTTTATGCCACCAGAATTTGTACTGAACTCAACTGGAGTTTTACCAGAGGAGTCAGTGAAAACTAAGTAAGGACTCTGGGATGTGGCTGAGATTTTATATGTGTTTCCATGTGTGTTTACATTATTATCCATACCCATTCGGTTAGGAAAAAAAATGGGATATACTAGAGTTTAGTTTTAAGAAAACAACCATGATTTGCATTAATACTGGCAGTAATCTTCACTCTCCAGTTCTGAGAACAACCAGATGGTAAATTTGGAACGGTTAGTAACAGAAAATGTGGCCATCCCAAATTCAGGGAGCCTCTTAAAAGAGGATTTGGACGCTGGAACACTACATACGGATACAATCCCAAAGCAGATCTCACTCTCACTGAAGAAGTGGCTGTGGATAGTATGCGGTGCATTAATAGGAAGGCACATGAAGGCCTCTTCCCTGGTATTATTTGGCTCAATTCAGTTCCTGGAAGGAGGAAGAAAAAAATCTAATCTAAATATGTATATTGGGGATTTTGAAGAAAATACTGAATCAATGCAAGAGTTGGCTTAATAGATGAAAAAACAAATCACTACACGCAGGAGCCTTGAACAAAATAAATCAGTGTTTTAGGATAAAGACTAAGCAGGTTTATTGGATATATCTAGGAGTCAATCTGGAACTATCTAAAATTCCCCAAAGTGTTCCGTTCCAGCATGCCTTAGATCTTATGTAAACTTTAGGGTGGTGGTTTGTGAGCGTTGTCTTCATTCTGTTTGTTGAAAAGACTGGTTGAGAATTCTGGGCCTGATTTTCCACTACCCTGCACCTTGTATAGTAATTTATACCAGTGCAAAGTGAATGTAAAATGCTACCAAATCAGCATTCTCCACTGCTTTGCACTACTTGGTGGTATTTTACAACTACACTTTGTACTCACTTTGCACAACTGACCTTGTAAATGACCAAACAAGGTCAAATACAGTAGATCCCTGACCCTGAAGCCGGAGAAGGCACCTCTGGTGAGTGCACATTTGTAACTACAGTACAGGGTTTAAAAGCAATAGTATTAATGTTTGATTTTCCCTGAAGAATTGGGATGCATTCGCGGCCAGTTCAGCTACTGGAAAGGTCTGTTCACATGTCTGGGGATGGAGCGGGAATCCTCCAGGGACATCTCCATGAAGCTCTCCTGGAGGTACTCTGAAAGCCTTTGCAGAAGGTTACTTTATTTCGTCCTCCACGGTAGGACACTTTACCATGCCAAGCCAGTAGCAAGTATTCTGGAATCATTGCAGCACAAAGCATGGCAACGAATGGTCCTGGGTTTTGGTCGCATTCAAGCAACATTCGGTCTATATCTTTCTGTGTTAGCCTCAGTAGAGTGATATCATTCATGGTCACCTGATTGAAATAGGGGAATTTTTGTAAGAGAACAGTAAAAGGACCCCATTCATGCTGGGCTGTTTGCGCTTGGCTAGAAGGGATCATCCCAGAGAATAGCCACACAGCAGGGTGAGGGGAGAAGGGATCATCCCAGAGAATAGCCATGCGGCGGGTGTGAGGGGTGAAGGGATCATCCCGGAGAATAGCCACGCAGCACGGGAAGGGGAGAAGGGATCATCCCAGAGAATAGCCACGCTGTGGGGTGGTGGTAGATATGTGCTGAACATCCACCGAAAACCGCAGCCCCCTCCTTTTAAATGTGAAACCCAACCCATTGCTTGCTCTGGGTAAGGAGGGCACTGCAGTTTGAAAACATTCCCACATGTTATGAAGGCGTAAGAAGCCAACCCCACATACCAAAAGGCTTACCATGGCTGCCTGGAAAGTGAATTCTGTTGCCCAGCTGTGTGTGATGTGTCACCATACTGGCAGGCGCTCAATATAAAAAGCAAAATACGACCTTGTACCTAAAGCACATGTGCTGTCTGCTGTGAATTGCTTGATTCACTGTGAAAGAGTCTCCCTTTTGTTCTCAGAAATGTATCATCTTAAATTTTACTCTCCCTTTTTATCTCTCCCAGGTGCAAATGTTTCTACGCTTCCCCTATCATCTCCTTCCCTGAGGTTATCGCAGATTAGAAGGCGAAAAAACCACACTCGCGATGACACATTTTCCAAGCTCATAAAGTCCTCCCGCACTAATAGGGCACAGCTTAATGCATGGAGGCATTCAGTGGCAGAGGCCAGGAAAGAATTAAGTGAGCGCGAAGAGCGAAGGCAGAATGCGATGCTGAGGCTAATGGGGGAGCAAACGGACATGATGAAGTGTCTGTGGGGGAGCAAATGGACATGATGAAGCATCTGTTGGAGCTGCAGGAAAGCCAACAAGAGCACAGACCCCTGCTGCATCCGCTGTATAACCACATGCCCTCCTCCCCAAGTTCCATATCCGCCTCACCCAGACGCCCAAGAATGCAGGGAGGCAGGCTCCGGGCACCCAGCCACTCCACTCCAGAGGATGGCCCAAGCAACAGAAGGCTATCATTCAAACAGTTTGATTTTTAGTGTGGCTACAATAAACAATGTGGCCTTGTCCTTCCCTCCTCCCTCACCCCATCCGGGCTATGCTACCTTGTCTGTTATCTCATTTTTTTAATTAATAAAGAAAGAATGCATCATTTCAAAACAATAGTTACTTTTTTTCGAAGGGGGGGAGAGTGGTTGGCTTACAGGGAATTAAAATCAACAAAGGGGGTGGGTTTGCATCAAGGAGAAACACACACAACTGTCACAGCGAAGCCTGGCCAGTCATGAAACTGGTTTTCAAAGCCTCTCTGATGCGCAGCGCACCTTGCTGTGCTCTTCTAATCACCCTGGTGTCTGGCTGCTCAAAATCGGATGCTAGGCGATTTGCCTCAACCTCCCACCCCACCATAAACGTCTCCCCCTTACTCTCACAGATATTATGGAGCACACAGCAAGCAGCAATAACAATGGGAATGTTGGTTTAGCTGAGGTCTGACCTACTCAGCAAACAGCACCAGCAAGCTTTTAAATGTCCAAAGGCACATTCTACCACCATTCAGCACTTGCTCAGCCTATAGTTGAACTGCTCCTTACTACTGTTCAGGCTGCCTGTGTATGGCTTCATGAGCCATGGGAGCAAGGGGTAGGCTGAGTCCCCAAGGATAACTATTGGCATTTCAACATCCCCAATGGTAATTTTCTGGTCTGGGAAGTAAGTCCCTTCTTGCAGCTGCTCGAACAGTCCAGAGTTCCTAAATATGTGAGCGTCATGCACCTTTCCCGGCCATCCCACGTTGATGCCGGTGAAACGTCCCTTGTGATCCACCAGTACTTGCAGCACCACGGTTCACGTACTGGTTGGCAAGGTGGTCCAGTGCCAAGATGGGGATATGTGTTCCGTGTATCGCCCCACCACTGTTAGGGAACCCCATTGCAGCAAAGCCATCCAGTATGACCTGCACGTTTCCCAGAGTCACTAACCTTGATAACAGAACGTCAACGATTGCATTGGCTACTTGGATCACAGCAACCCACACAGTAGACTTGCCCACTCCAAATTGATTCCCGACTGACCGGCAGCAATCAGGCATTGCAAGCTTCCACAGGGCTATCACCACTCACTTCTCAACTGTCAGGGCAGCTCTCATCTTGGTATTCCTGCATTTCAGGGTGGGGGAAAGCAACTCACAGAGTTCCAGGAAAGTGGCCTTATGCATGCGAAAGTTTTGCAGCCACTATGAATCATCCAATACCTATAACACTATGCGGTCCCACCAGTCTGTGCTTGTTTGCCTGGCCCAGAATTAGCATTCCAACCAGCCCCAGAACCACCATGATATCCCAATTGCCACAGCCCGTGTTTTCAGGAACATCTGTGTCCATGTCCTCATCAAAATTCTCCTCGTGCTTGCGTCTCTTAGCCCGGTTCTGCATATAGTCCAGGATAATGCACGAGGTGTTTACAAATCTCACAACCGCAGTGGTGACGGTGAGCTGAGCAGACTCCATGCTTGCCATGGTATGGCATCTGCATGGGTAACCCAGGAAAAAAGGCGCAAAACGATTGTCTGCCATTGCTTTCACGGAGGGAGGGGTGATTGACGACATGTACCCAAAAATACCCGTGACAATGTTTTTGCCCCATCAGCATTGGGAGCTTAACCCAGAATTCCAATGGGCAGCAGAGACTGCTGGATAGCTACCCACAGTGCACCGCTCTGTAAGTCGATGCTAGCCAGGATATTGAGGATACACTCCGCCGACTTAATGCGTTTAGTGTGGACATACGCAATCGACTGTATAAAATCGATTTCTAAAAATCTACTTCTATAAAATCGACCTAATTTCATAGTGTAGACATAGCCTTAGGCCTGGTCTACACGACAAGTTTAGGTCGAATTTAGCAGCATTAAATTGAATTAAGCCTGGACACATTCACACGGCTAAGTCCCTTTTTTTGACGTAAAGGGCCCTTTAAACCGGTTTCTTTACTCCACCTCCGACGAGGGGATTAGCGATAAAATCGGCCTTTGCGGGTCGGAATTGGGGTAGTGTGAATGGAATTCGACGTTATTGGCCTCTGGGAGCTATCCCACAGTGCTTCATTGTGACCGCTCTGGACAGCACTCTCAACTCAGATGCACTGACCAGGTAGACAGGAAAAGCCCCGTGAACGTTTGAATTTCATTTCCTGTTTGCCCAGCGTGGAGAGCACAGGTGACCACGCAGAGCTCATCAGCACAGGTAACCGTGATGGAGTCCCAGGATCGCAAAAGAGCTCCATCATGGACCGAACGGGAGGTACGAGATCTGCTCGCCATATGGGGAGATGAATCAGTGCTAGCTGAACTCGGTAGCAGTAAATGAAATGGCAAAATATTAGAAAAGGTCTCCAAGGCCATGAAGGACAGAGGCCATAACAGGGATGCACAGCAGTGCCACGTGAAAATTAAGGAGCTAAGGCAAGCCTACCACAAAGCCAGAGAGGCAAATGGAAGGTCCGGGGCAGAGCCGCAAATATGCCGCTTCTACGCGAAGCTGCATGCCATGCTAGGGGGTGCAGCCACCACTACCCCAACCGTGTGCTTTGACTCCTTCAATGGAGAACCACACAGGGAAGCGGGTTTGGGGTACGAGGAAGATGAGGATGAAGATAATGTAGATAGCTCACAGCAGCAAGGAAGCGGAGAAACCGGTTTCCCCAACAGCCAGGATATGTTTATCACCCTGGACCTGGAGCCAGTAACCCCCGAACTCACCCAAGGCGTGCTCCCAGACCCTGAGGGCACACAGGGGACCTCTGGTGAGTGCACCTTTGTAAATATTACACATGGTTTAAAAGCAAGTGTGTTTAATGATTAATTTGCCCTGGCAATCGCGGCCAGTATAGCTACTGGAAAGTCTGTTAACGTCTATGGGGATGGAGCGGAAATCCTCCAGGGACATCTCCAGAAAGCTCTCCTTCATGTACTCCCAAAGCCTTTGCAAAAGGTTTCTGGGGAGGGCTGCCTTATCCCGTCTGCCATGGTAGGACACTTTACCACGCCAGGCCAGTAGCACATAGTCTGGAATCATTGCATAACAAAGCATGGCAGCGTATGGTCCCGGTGTTTGCTGGCATGCAGACAACATCCATTCCTTATCACTCTTTGTTATCCTCAGGAGAGTGATATAATTCACGGTCACCTGGTTGAAATGGGGCAATTTTATTAAGGGGACATTCAGAGATGCCCGTTCCTGCTCTGCTGAACAGAAATGTTCCCCGCTGTTAGCCACGCGGTGGCGGGGAGGGGTGAAGTGATCATCCCCGAGAATTGGGTGTGGGGGGGAGGGGAGTTAGTTGGGTTTGTGCTGCATGTTAACCCGGAAACCGCAGCCCCTCCTTTTACATTGCAAACCCATTTTAAATGGCCAACCCAACGGGTGCTTGGTATGGGAAATGAGGGCGCTACTGTTTGAAACCATTTCCACATGTTAAGAAGCTTAAAAACGCCAAAAGACTGTGGCTTACCATGGCTGCCTGCAAGCCGAAATCTGTTGCCTAGCACTGCGTGAGTGATCTCTCACACCAAACCGGTAGGCCCTCAATAAAAGAGGAAAAATGTGACCTTGTAACGAAAGCACATGTGCTGTGTAATGTGAACAGCAAAATTTAACGTGAAAGAGTGTACCTATTGTTCTCTAAAATGTGTCTTTTTTAACCACCTCTCCCTTCTCCTCCACTAGCTGCAAATGTTTCTCCTTCACAGAGGCTAGTGAAGATTAGAAGGAGAAAACGGCGGATTCGGGATGATATGTTCTCGGAGCTCCAGATGTCCTCCTACGCTGACAGAGCACAGCAGAATGTGTGGAGGCAGTCAATGTCAGACTACCGAAAAGCAAAATATGAACGAGAGGAGAAGTGGCAGGCTGAATCGCGGGATGAATAGAGCAAGTGGCAGGCTGAAGATGATAGGTGGCGTCAGCTTGCAGACAGAAGGCAAGAGTCAATGCTCTGGCTGCTGGAGCATCAAACTGATATGCTCCAGCGTATGGTTGAGCTGCAGGAAAGGCAGCAGGAGCAGAGACCGCCGCTACAGCCCCTGTGTAACCAACAGCCCTCCTCCCCAAGTTCCATAGCCTCCTCACCCAGACGCCCAAGAACACGGTGGGGGGGCCTCCGGCCACCCAGTCACTCCACTCCAGATGATTGCCTGAGCATCAGAAGGCTGGCCTTCAATAAGAGTTAAAGTTTTAAACTGCAGTGTGTCCTTTTCCTTCCCTCTTCCCCCACCCAACCCGGGCTACCTTGGCAATTATCCCCCTAGTTGTGTGATGAATTAATAAAGAATGCATGAATGTGAAGTAACAATGACTTTATTGCCTCTGCAAGTGGTGCTCGAGGGGGGGAGGGGAGTGGTTGGTTTACAGGGAAGTAGAGTGAACCGGGTGGGGGGGGCCGGATGGTTCACCAAGGAGAAAGAAACAGAAGTTTCACACAGTAGCCTGGCCAGTCACAAAACTTGTTTTCAAAGCTTCTCTGATGCGCACCACGCCCTGCTGTGCTCTTCTAACCGCCCTTGTGTCTGGCTGCGCGTAATTAGCGGCCAGGCGATTTGCCTCAACCTCCCACCCCACCATAAATGTCTCCCCCTTACTCTCACAGATATTGTGGAGTGCACAGCAAGCAGCAATAACAATGGGGATATTCTTTTCGCTGAGGTCTGAGCGAGTCAGTAAGCTGCACCAGCGCGCTTTTAAACGTCCAAATGCACATTCCACCACCATTCGGCACTTGTTCAGCCTGTAGTTGAACAGGTCCTGACTACTGTCCAGGCTGCCTGTGTACAGCTTCATGAGCCATGGCATTAAGGGGTAGGCTGGGTCCCCAAGGATTTCAACATCCCCAACGGTTATTTTCTGGTCCGGGAAGAAAGTCCCTTCCTCCAGCTTTCGAAACAGACCAGAGTGCCTGAAGACGCGAGCATCATGTACCTTTCCCGGCCATCCCACGTTGATGTTGGTGAAACGTCCCTTGTGATCCACCAGGGCTTGCAGCAGCATTGAAAAGTACCCCTTGCGGTTTATGTACTCGGTGGCTTGGTGCTCCGGTGACAAGATAGGGATATGGGTTCCATCTATCACCCCACCACAGTTTGGGAATCCCATTGAAGCAAAGCCATCCACTATGGCCTGCACGTTTCCCAGAGTCACTACCCTTGATATCAGCAGATGTTTGATTGCCCTGGCAACTTGGATCACAGCAGCCCCCACAGTAGATTTGCCCACTCCAAATTGATTCCCGACTGACCGGTAGCTGTCTGGCGTTGCAAGCTTCCACAGGGCTATCACCACTCGCTTCTCAACTGTGAGGGCTGCTCTCATCCTGGTATTCTGGCGCTTCAGGGCAGGGGAAAGCAAGTCACAAAGTTCCATGAAAGTGCCCTTACGCATGCGAAAGTTTCGCAGCCACTGGGAATCGTCCCACACCTGCAACACGATGCGGTCCCACCAGTCTGTGCTTGTTTCCTGGGCCCAGAATCGGCGTTCCACGGCAGGAACCTGCCCCAGTAACACCATGATTTGCACATTGCTGGGGCCTGTGCCTTGTGAGATGTCTATGTCCATGTCAATTTCCTCATCACTCTCGTCGCCACGCTGCAATCGCCTCCTCGGCTGGTCCTGGTTTTGCTTTGGCATGTCCTGGCTCTGCATATACTCCAGGACAATGCACGTGGTGTTCATAGTGCTCATAATTGCCACGGTGATCTGAGCGGGCTCCATGATCCCAGTGCTATGGCGTCTGGTCTGAAAAAAGGCGTGAAACTAGTATCTGACGGACAGAGGGAGGGAGGGAGGGAGGAGCGAGTGACGACATGGCGTACAGGTACAGGGAATTAAAATCAACAAAGGTGGCTGTGCATCAGGAAGAAACACAAACAACTGTCACACAGAATGGCCCCCCCAAAGATTGAACTCAAAACCCTGGGTTTAGCAGGCCATTGATTTCACGGAGGGAGGGGGAAGCAAATGAAAACAGAACAAATCTATTTTTTACATCTTAAGCTGGCAGATGACGGTGCAGCATGACTGATAGCCCTCGGCATCTTCTGGGTGCTTGGCAGAAAATACTGGGCGCTTGGCAGAAAATAGTGTACTAAGACTGATAGCTATCATCGTCAAGACAGTTTGATAGGACTGAGCATGTCTGCCCAGGTGCCCATGATTGACATGCAATATGACGACGATGGATATCAGACTTAATACACCATCTACTGCCAAAAGGCAAGGGGCTGCTGCTGTGTGCAATGCAGCCCCACATCTGCCAGTCCCACGTCTGCCAGCACCCAGATCGCCGATGAAGGCTACCAGTCATACTGCACCATCTACTGCCAAAAGGCAATTAGCTGCTGCTGTGTAGCTATGCAGTACCACGTCTGCCGGCACCCAGATGACATATGGTGACGGTGAGCTAAGCTGAGCAGAGCGGGCTCCATGCTTGGCATGGTATGTTGTCTGCACAGGTAACCCAGGTAAAAAGGCGCGAATCAATTGTCTGCCGTTGCTCTGATGGAGGGGGAGGTGCCTGATGACATGTACCCAGAACCCCCCGCAACACTGTTTTGCATCATTTGGGCATTGGGATCTCAACTCAGAATTCCAATGGGCGGCGGAGACTGCGGGAACTGTGGGATAGCTACCCATAGTGCAATGCTCCGGAAGTTGACGCTAGCCTCGGTACTGTGGACGTGGTCCGCCGACTTAATGCACTTAGAGCATTTTATGTGGGGACACACACAATCGGCTGTATACAACCGATTTCTATAAAACCGGCTTCTATAAATTCGACCTAATTTCATAGTGTAGACATACCCTTAGACTCAGAATTACTTTTATTTTATTCTTCCAGATTGGGCAACTTTAAACTTGACCAAATTCAGCGCAAGGAGTACAGGACCTATGATGGTTGGACTGTAAACAGGAATTAAAAGTAATTTAGGTCTTCAAACTTTCACCCTCAAAAAGAAATGGCTAATAGTTGATCCTTCTGGAGATTGGCAAGATTTTGAGAAAGAATAGCAAGCAGACTCAGTTGGATATATGTGAATATAAAATAGAATCATCTTATGGAATCCTATGTAAATTGGGATTTCCAACTAATATTAAAATTTCCCTGTGCAGCTCAGTGAATGCAGCAAATGAAAGACTTGTGCATAACAATAGCACTAAGGAGTTCTGGACATGTGTGTCAAAAGGAGAAATTAGACCAAATTCTGCTGTCATACTACTATTAAACTGGAGTAATTCCATGGACTTCGGTAGAGTTATTCTGGTTTCATGCATGTGTAAATGAAAAAAGTGTTTAGTCAATTAGCCACTGAAGTCACTGGAAATCAGTGACTGTGTTATTGAAAAAAATAATATTTGCATTTCAAGAAGGACAATAAAGGCCATAAAAGGTAAACAACTCCTATAAAGAAGAATGGAAAGGTATTCAAAATATAAAGAAAGCACGTAGGAGATGGCAAATTGGATGACTGGGTATATTATTAGAAAAAAGTGAACACAAATGTAAAAAAGTAACAGAGAAAATCAAACTTCCCCTTCCAAAATAATACGTACTGAAACGTGGTCTAGCACAGAATTTCACAGCTAAGCCACAGATCCCACGGAGACCCAATGACTTCACTGTAGGTGTATTGCTATGCAGTGAGTTTCAGAACTCAGGTCTAAGACTGTATTACTTTAGTAAGCTGTAGGAAATATATTAGCGTTCTTTTTAAGGAACTAGATGAAGCACCGTCCGGCTATATTTTATTCATCTTTAGCAATGAAGAAGGTGTAAATATTCTTTTATAGAAATTTCTCCCTCAACAGAAACTGTACCTCTGCCCTGTAATGATACCATGCTAAAACACATTTGATTTTTCCCCCTTACCTCGCCTACATCATAGTGCCACGACAAGGCAGAATTAAGGTTATCTAGGATATAATTAATAAAGACAGAAGATGGCAAATTAATAACCTAGGTAGGTAAAGTAATACAGGTGTGACATTAGAGTTCTGATAAGAAATCGACCTCTTTCTTGGCCCCAGTCACATAATATGGGTTGGGGATTACAAAAGGTTTGTACCACATGGCAGGGGTACTCCAGTGGCTGCTGCTACACACGGCATCAGAAACTTTGCTTGAAATATGAGATGGCCAGAATCTGATCTTAATTACTCTCGTATAATTTCTCTGGCTGCAGTGGAGTTGCGTTGTATTGATATGATCGTAACTGAGGTCAAAAATTTGCCCCAAGGCTTACAAAGGACCAAGCACTAGGTCTTCTATCCGACAAACCTTATAGAGCACTAAACGGAATGGCTGTAAGAAATAAAGAAGCTTTGGTGGATGTTTTCACAAGTTTATTGAGTGCAGAAGAGGTCTCCAAGGAAAAGGGATGACTAATACATAATGACAGTACTTTAAAAGAGGCTCTGTCGGGACACACTAGGAAGCTACACACTAGTCAGTTTGACATGAATTGTGAGCAAAAGCCTTTGAAATTATTTTAAGAGTCAAATGGGAGAACATTTGGAAAAGCACAGATTGTCTGAAAATAGCCAACATGGTTTCAGGAAGGGAAGGTCATCATGCCTCACTGGCTTTGTGGCATTCTTCACAGATATTACTGCTGTGCTAGACCGGGGGATGCAGTGTTCATCACATTGAGTGCTGGGAGTTTCTGAAAGTGGTTTGACAAGTTTCACAGTAGAAATGAATACGCAAGGTGTGGATTTTATGGAATTGGAGAAGACCGGCACATTTGGATAGAAAACAGGCTAAAAGAAAGATTACAAAAAAGATGACCTAAAATGGAAACATTTTAAAGCTGAAAGGAGGTTTGTAGTAAGAGAACTGCACAGATTAGGGAACTCTACCTTGCTTTTTAAAAATACAAGTAAGAGAGAAAGGAAGCACTTATTAGTCTAACAGTACAAACAATATCGCCACATATTTTCATTAGAATATGTTACAATTATACTTTATAGAATCTTTTATCCCAGGATTTTAAAGCACTTCACAAATATTAAGCCTCACAACACCTCTGCAAGCTTGCTAAACTTTGTTATAACCTTTTCACAGTTGGGGAAACTGAGGTAAAGAACTATTAATGACCTTCCCAAGCTCACACGCACTACTTTAGATGTTTGCAACGCCAATAACCCTTGCAGGGGAAATGCAGAGCCTTGCAATCAGGTCTTGGCAAGTATATAAAAGAAGAAATTATTTTTCAATATTTTGTTTTAAGAATCATTTATTTGAAGTTTTTAGGCCAGATCTTCAGCTGATATAAATCAGCATCAGAGCCAGCTCCATTGATGCCAGTGGAACAGGATTCAGCTCTTGAAGTCAGTCTAGAGGTTCTGTTTGAGCCTGATCCTGCAAGACACTCACCACCTTTAACTCCCATTGAAATCTTTTGGAGTTGAGGGCAGCTCTCACTTCCTCATAGTATGAGGGCTTGAGCAACTGTGTTTATTAACAAGCCCTTCGCTTTATCTTTAAATAAAACATAAATACAACTTTCAATTTGGCTTTTGAAATTAGACATAGAAGTGGTGTTTTGCCAGAGTAGCACCATAGCTATTGACCAGTCAGAAAGCCTGTTTCATTTGAAACGTAATCTTTTGGGAGGGAAGAGCACTTACACTTATTATCATCACATTATTGAAAGGAGTGGCTGAACGTTTCACCCTTTAATTTTGTTATTATTCTACTGCAGTCACTAAAGCCCATGCTTCCAAGCTGCAATTGTAGTAAGCAATGCTATAGCAATTGCCCTTAGTTTTCTGAAGACAGGAGAAGCTTTTGGTGCTGTTGAGTGAGCTGTGTGATATTTTGCAGACAGTTTGTAATCCTGCCATCGGTGCATCAGGAAAGAAATTATATCAACCCCTTTCCAAATAGGCCTCGACTGTTTTCAAAAATAGCCTGCATTTAAACCCCAAGTTCTGTCACTCGTGAAAGACCATAATCTCGGAGTGTTTTCAAATCACCACTAGGCCAAGTGGCTATGTCACAGGCACTAAGAAGCTGGAGTTGTTCATCCCTCCCAAGCTAAGTTAAATCTCTCCTGTGAGTAATGAATCACAGAGTCACAAATTTCACTGCTCATCCTTTTCTGGGATTCTCTTGAGGTTGATTGTAACTGACCCTTATAGGAGCCAGTACTTTCCTCAGACTGCCTATAGTTTTTTTTCTTTTTCCCTTCCTCCCTCCCTTTTCTGGTGCTTCTTTGTCCTGTCTTAATTTTTCTAATTAGCTTTGCTGGAAGAGTTTCACATGAAGAAGATAAGAAGGTGGTACTTACACTGTACAGTTGTTTTTCTTCTACTTCTTCTTCTGTCTCTCTCTCTCTCTCTCTCTCTCTTTTAAGACTTTGAAGGTCTGACTGAGTTTCCTGTTTGAACCATTAATTGAGGGGCTATAGGGGCATCTGACTGAAATGCTCTGGGCAGTCAAGCAAGGAAATTTAAAAGGAATCCATCTGAAATGCAATAAAACAAATATTTGGAGGGATTTTTGAGGAATTCCAGTATACCCTCTTATTTTATTAGCTTCATCAGGGCTTGATGAGGCAGGTACATTCTCCAAGTAACTGACAAAACCCTCTTTTATATCATTATTTAAGAGAGAACTCGTGGCAACATGATGGCTACTAACCCACCAGAAAGATTTTGTGTAATGCCTTGTACTGACATTTTCAATTCTCTCTCTTTGGGAGGAGACACATTAAAATATAAACAAGTAATTAGAGTTATCCTCTGAATCTCTAACTTCTGGAATCAGCTATCTGTAGCTAGGAGACAACACAATAAATACCATTAAATTAGGGGGATTTTTTTTAATATAACATTGTTCCGATGTGTGCCCATGTCTTCTCTTATGACAAACACTCAGTCACGTTCAAGCATTGCATCCTGTGAGTTTGATTCCAGTTTAGTAATATACCCACCAGAATGGCTGACTGGGGCCTTGGCTACACTTGCGCGTTATAGCGCAACAAAGCCGCCAAGAGCGCTCTACCTCATTCCCCGTCCACACTGGCAAGGCACGTAATGCACTCTGAATCTGCAGCTGGAGCGCTCCTGGTACTCCACCTCCACGAGAGGAATAATGTTTGTTGTGCTCTCGCTGGAGTGCCGCGGCGCCAGTGTGGACACCTAATGCGCTCTGATTGGCTCTGATTGGCCTCCGGAAGTGTCCCACAATGCCTGTTCTAGCCACTCTAGTCATCACTTTTGAACTCTGCTGCCCTGTCCTCAGGTGACCAAGAGTCAGACCCGCCCTTTTAATTTCCCTGGGAATTTTGAAAATCCCCTTCCTGTTTGCTCAGCCAGGCATGATGTGCTCTCAGCACATCTTTCCAGGTGGCCATGCCTCCATGTGCCAGGTGATCCCCAGTATGGAGCAACGGTGAGGTGCTGGACCTCATCAGTGTTTGGGGGGAGAAAGCTGTGCAGTCCCAGCTGCGCTCCAGCCATAGGAATTATGATACCTTCGGGTACATATCAAGGGCCATGATGGACAGGGGTCATGACCGGGATGCGGTGCAGTGTTGGGCTAAAGTAAAGGAGCTGCGGAATGCCTACCACAAAGCCCGCAAGCAAATGGCTGCTCCGGTGCTGACCCCGCGACCTGCAAATTCTACAAAGAGCTGGATGCGATACTTGGGGGTGATCCCGCCTCCACTGCAATGAACACTTCTGAGCCCAGCACAGCGGGGGGAGAGGGGAGGAGGAGGAGGAAAGTGCAAATGATGGTGCTGGGGTCGGGGGAGATGCCCCGGAATCCCTAGATGCATGCAGCCAGGATCTCATCTCAAGCCAGGAGGAAGGCAGCCAATCGCAGCGTCCGGTACTTGGGGAAGGACAAACAACAAAGGAGGTTCCTGGTAAGTGGCTTTCTTTTTGGGAAGGAAGTTTTTAGGTAAGAGTTCTTTGGGCGATGAGGGGGGACCATTGCTGCACACAGGCAAGCTGCGTATGGGCCAGGATGGTAGCCACACTGTAGGAGAAGACCCTCCCTGGCTTCCCTGGTCACCCTCAGCAGCAAGATATCTTCCAGGACGAACTCCTGTGGAGAATGTGGGACAGTGTTCAGTGTAGGTGCCCCCTGCAACTGTTGGCTCTCCCCAAGGCACAGAAACCCAGAGGACAGTACAGCCATGAAACAATCACTCCCCATGGACCCTGTGCTTACTCACCATTTCTGGGGCTCCCGTGGGTTATGTGCGCTCGCTTTGGGACAGGCAAAGTATGGTTTTTGTGATTGCCTCCTTAAGTGTGGGGGAATCATTGCTTTGTCTGGTGTGTACAATGCTGCCTCTTTTAAGTGTTGCATTTTGCCTGTATAGGTGCAACCTTGAGATCTCAGCCATCAGTCTTATCACTGGCCGACATACTGAGAAGACTCAGGAAGAGGCCGTGTAAAAGCAAAGAAGACATGCTGCATGAAGTCATGCAGCAATCTGTAAACGAGAATCGAAAGGCACAGAAGTAGAGGGAGAGCGAAAGGAGGATCCGCCAGGAAAACGCGACGCACCGGCAGCAAAGCACGGAACGGCCGATTAGCATAATAAAGCGCCAAGCGGACTCAATCCAGGTGCTCGTCACCATGCAGGCGGAGCACTACCGCGCTCGGCCCCCCTACAGCCCTTGTCCCAAAACTCTTCCCCTTGTGCCCCCATGTCCCCTCCAACCCACTTTCCCCAACATCTGGGTTCTTACTGTCCCCAGCTGCCTTCTACACCCGTAGCTTCACCACCCACCCACGAAAACTATGACCCTTATCCACTGCACTCAACCCCCCTCAACATGCCTTATAGCCAGCCTGAAGTGCAGCAGTCAGTGCACAGCACTCCAGACAGGACTCGAGAGTATGAAATCAGGACATACTCAAGCTTATGAGTGAACCGGTCCCCACCCCAGCCCCTTGCCCTTTTGGTATTTCTGTGTTACTTTGTTTTTTTTTCAATAAGTGAATTTTCTTTTCAATAAATGGAGTTTTTTACTTTGAAAACATACTTCATTAGTGCATAAAACAAAATATACCCTAGCCCAGGAAAGCAACAAGCACTGCAAGTCAGTGTACCAAACACAGCTACTGCACTTAACTCCCGTGCAGAGCACCAGACATTACTGGTGGCTTTCAGCCTCAAATTGCTCCCTCAAGGCATCCCTAATCCTTTCATCCCCACACTGGGCCCCTCTAATAGCCCTGCTCTCTGGCTGTGCAAATTCAGCCTCCAGGTGTTGAACCTCTGAGGCCCATGCCTGAGTGAAGCTTTCACCCTTCCTGTCACAAATATTATGGAGGTGTAGCGGTGTGGCTACCCGCTCCAGCCCTGACAGGGTTAAAACCAGCCCGAGGAGAGGGCTGGAGGGCTGGGAGATCAGCCCAGGCTGAGTGGGAAGCAGACTCAGCAGGGGCCACGCCCCAATCAGAGCCCAGCTGGTCCTATAAAGGCTTGAGCCTGGAGCTCAAGAAGACAGTCTTGGGGCAAGGTGGGCAGAAACCCAGTGAAGGGGCACCGGGGTCCTGGGAGGAACACGGGGGCCAGAGTGAGGTAAGGTGGATCACCGGCCTGCAGAGGGCGCTCCTGGCTGGAAAATGAGCTAATTCCTGAGGACAACCAGCAGAAGGCGCCACAGGGGTGAATCCAACTCCTTACAGGAGGCTACAGAACGCGGATATAACCACGGGGATGCTGTCAGCAGCCCTTCAAATGGCCAAAGGCACACTCCACAGGCATTCGGCACCTGCTCAGCCTGTAGTTGAACCATTCCTGGCTGCTGTCCAGGCTCCCTGTGTAGGGTTTCATGAGCCACGGCATTAAAGGGCAAGTGGGGTCTCCAAGGATCACAATGGGCATTTCGACTTCCCCTACGGTGATCCTCTAGTCTGGGAAAAAAGTCCCGGCTTGCAGGCTCTTGAACAGGCCGTGTTCCGAAAGATGTGTGCGTCATGCACCTTTCCGGGCCAGCCTGCGTTATTGTCAATGAAATGACCACGCTGATCCACAAGCGCCTGGAGAACCATGGAGAAATACCCCTTTCGGTTAACGTACTCGGAAGCTAGGTGGGCTGGTGCCAAAATAGGAATATGCATCCCATCTATCACCCCTCTGCAGTTAGGGAAACCCATATGTGCAAAGCCAGCCACAACGTCATGCACGTTATCCGGAGTCATGGTTCTTCTGAGCTGGATGTGATTAATGGCCCTGCATACTTGCATCAACACAATTCCAACCATCGACTTTCCCACTCCAAACTGGTTAGCAACTGATCGGTAGCTGTCTGGAATTGCCAGCTTCCAGATTGCAATAACCACCCGCTTCTCCACCGGCAGGGCAGCTCTCAATTTTGTGTCCTTGCGCCGCAGGGTGAGGGCGAGCTCAGCACACAGTCTCATGAAAGTGGCTTTTCTCATCCAAAAGTTCTGCAGCCTCTTCTCATCATCTCAGACTTGCAGGACGATGTGATCCCACCACTCAGTGCTTGTTTCCCGAGCCCAAAAGCAGTGTTCCATGGTGGAGAGCATGTCCGTGAATGAGACAAGCAATTTTGTGTTGTATGCATTACTCGACTCGATATCATCGTCAGACTCCTCACTATCACTTTGGATCTTAAGCAGTCACTTGACTGCCAAACGAGATGTGCTGGCAAGACTCGTCAGCATATTCCGCAGCAGTTCGGGCTCCATTCCTGCAGACCAAAAGGGAAGACAAAGCACACTCTGCACAGAAATTGTTGAAAGATGGTGCCAAATGTGGACGGAAACACAAGGATTGCTGGGATGCGAAGCGATGCATCACGGGGCGTTGGGACAGAATCCAGAATACCCTGCACCCCATGCCCTCTTCCCACAAGCCACAGCGCCAGAATGGGAAGAGATGCTCTGTGGGATAGCTGCCCATAATGCACCGCTCCAAATGATGCTTCAAGTGCCGCGAATGTGGCCATGCTAGTGCGCTTGCAGCTGTCAGTGTGGACAGACTGGAGTGCTTTCCCTGGTGCGCTCTCTGAAGGCTGCTTTAACGCAAAGCGCTCTACATCTGCAAGTGTAGCCATGGCCTGGGTTTGTGTACACGTACAGTGCATGTATGACAGAATGCATAACATTGAGGTGTGGCAAGATAAAGAAGTTTACTGGTACTCATCCGAGAGAGCCACAATGCTAGCAAGGTGGCAAAGGTATTGATAAGCTACAGTTAACCCAAAGTAACACAATGTGGCTCTATGTCGCCCCCTCGTGGCTAGATCACATGTACAGTTCGTGCTTTTACATCCAGAGGTTGCCAGATTCACTGCTTACAGATGACCAAACCAAAGGGTATTGTTAGAAGCAGGGCTTGGACAGCTATGCTATACTGGTACTGGTACCTCTCTGAAGCTACTATCTGCTCTCCAGAATCTCAGCTTTCATTTAAAAAAAAAAATCTCTCGCTGTTGTGAAGAAAACCTCAAAAAAGCGAAACAAGTATAACCAAGGCAGAGATGAGTCTGAGGGCTAATCTACACTAGAATTACTACATCGGTGCAGCTGTACCAATGAAGCTGTGCCACTGTAGTACTGCTAGTGCAGATGCTCTATGCTGATGGGAGAAAGCTCTCCAGTCGGCTCCCCCCTGAGCGACTTAAGTTATATTGAAGTAAGCACTAGTGTGTACAAGCCCGGAGAGAGCCAGGAACAATAGCTCTGAGAGGTGTTAACTTGCCTCATTCATCTCATATATGTGTTAACTCCGATACCCAGTGATGCTAATTTAAATGTGGATATTGTTGAGTATTCCATTCTTTGTGTAAGAATGTTGGGGAAGATTTGACAATTTACCATGAGTGACCTTTCATTTGGTGACACAAGTGGATGGAGTTTAAAAGATACCACCACTTATTTTTTTCCCCAATCAGGAAAGAGTCCAACAAGCCTAGCAGAGTCCATGTGCATATTTAAATCCCACCGACGGGGAGCAAAACATTACACACAATCATATTCTGAACATCTGCACAATCTACTGTGAGCAGCATCTTATTTTGGCAACTCACATGGGCAGAGCTTATTTTGTGGGTGGACCTTAGAAGAGTACGAACATCTTTTATTCCCAATCCGATTCCTGGTTAAAAGTGGTGGCTAGTACAGGGATTTGCACTGCTGTGAACCTCGGAAATTTGGGATGAGTTTCCCATACAGAGGTAGTATATAACCTATGCTATGCAGTCTGTGGTTCTTTGTCCCCCTTTTGTGTACAAAATTTGAATCTTCTACTGCTTCTGAGCTAAGGGACCTGGTCTTTCAGTTCAAGCAACAGAAGCTAATGTTTTTAGATCCCAAGGTCTGAGGTTCAATCCCTGGAGATGACCCAAATAGAAGAATTGTTCCATATACATGGCATACCAACTGCTAGCCAATAAATCTGAACAATGCTATGTCAGCTGGGAAATAGCCTAGCAGAAGATCTAGAGCAGGGGTCGGCAACCTATGGCACGCGTGCCAAAGATGGCACACGAGATGATTTTTAATGGCACGCTGCTGCCTGCCCAAGTCCCGAGGACACGCAGCCAGTGAGGGGCAGAACCCACGTCACCCCAGAGAGGAGCCGCCTCAGCGGCCGGCCTGTGGGCTCCCGCGTCCCCTCACCCGGCGAGGAGCCCTGCCCGGGGGTGCGGAGGGGCTCTCTCGCCTGGGCTGCCTTGGTATAGCTGGCCATGGTGGATTGGCGGTGCGCCGGGGGAGCGGGTTCGCTGATGGACCTGGTCCCGACTCCCAGTGGCAGTAAGTGGGGGCGGTGGAGGCAGGAGAGGCTGGCGGTGGCAGCAGCGCTGGCTGCTGAGCGTCCCCGGGAGGAGGCGCCCGGCCATGGCCATGGATCAGTCATGCGCCGCCCGGAGCAGCTCCTCCAGACACAGCCAGAGGGGAATCTCTCGCTGGGGGGCTCTAGTTGCGCTCGTGCGGTGTGCCGCAGGGCCCCGAGTGGGTGAGCCAGCTGGGGGCCGCAGGAATGGGGGAGCCCTCTGCCCTGACCCCCCTCACACACACCCAGCCCTCTGCCCTGAGCCCTGTGCCCCCCTCACACTCACCCAGCCCTCTGCTTGACTCCTTCATCCCCCCCATGACCGCAGCCCTGACTCTGGCACCCCCACACATACCCAGCTCCCCCCCGCCCTGACACCT
This sequence comes from Malaclemys terrapin pileata, assembly GCF_027887155.1. Classification (NCBI taxonomy): domain Eukaryota; kingdom Metazoa; phylum Chordata; order Testudines; family Emydidae; genus Malaclemys; species Malaclemys terrapin. Next base: position 193,779,513 of record NC_071506.1, on the reverse strand, counting down.
GCACACCCCTCATATGCCCCCACCCTCTGCCCTGACTCTTGCACCCCCCACATACCCAGTGCCCCCACACCCTATGCACCCCCACATCCTGACTCTTTCACCCCCCACATTCCCACCCCCACCCTGAGCATCAAACGGGAGCTCCTGCACCCCCCCCCACATTCCCACCTGTACCCCTCGCATCAAATGGAAGCTGCCCAGGTAAGTGCCCCACACCCAAATCTCCAGCCCAACCCTGAGCCCCATCCCTCATTCTAGCTCCTGGCTAGACCCTTCACCCCCAGTCCTGTGCTCAGTGCAGAGAGAGGAAGAGAATGGGCCAGAACCAGAGGGAAGGTAGGTACCCACTGTATGTGGGCAGGGCCGGGACCCCAGACCGGCAATGGGCTGCGCGGGTCCGGCAGCTGGCATCCCGGCTGGCAGGAGCCAGCGGATGGAACCCCTGAGTGGCAGTGGGCTGTGGGGTGCCGGCCCCCAGCCCTGCACAGCCCGCTGCCGGTCTGGGGTTCTGGCTGCCGGACCCCTGCCAGCCAGGGTCCCGGCCGCAGGCCCCGCTCAGCCCGCTGCCAGCCTAGGTGAACAGAACCCCAGACCAGCAGAGGACTGAGCGGGCCAGCGGTGTAAGATCAACATTTTAATTTAATTTTAAATGAAGCTTCTTAAACATTTTGAAAACCTTGTTTATTTTAAAATACAACAATAGTTTAGTTATATAGTATATAGACTTATAGAGAGAGACCTTCTAAAAAACATTAAAATGTATTACTGGCACGCGAAACCTTAAACCAGAGTGAATAAATGAAGACTCGGCACACCACTTCTGAAAGGTTGCCGATCCCTGTTCTAAATGGATACTCTTTCGGCTATTAAGAAGTAAAATTAACGATCTTTGAAATTATTCCATCGCCATCCAATTCTCCTTCAATGAAGAATGTAAAACAAGGCATGAAAATGGGGGTAGATCTTTAGGGTAAAAACAAAATTAACATGTAATTGAAATTTTAATTGCCTTTAGTGGCTCACACTGTATTCTAAGATTTCACAAGCAGTTGTCTTTCACACCCATCAGGCTTTTAAGGCCCTGAACACACTATGAAATACAACCATTACTGAACACAGTTGTCAGCAATAAGTGTAGCTGAACTGGTTCTGAACATGATTTAGTTGTAAGTGTAAACAAGAAGAAACTACGTTCGCCTTTGGGTCAGCTACACTGACCTTGGTCAACTGTGTTCAGTAATGGCTGTATTTCATAGTGAAGACAAGACCCAAAATGGCACACTGCATTCTATATCAGTCAACATCGGTGACCGAATCATAATCATTGTGCAAAATATGCCTTGTGAGGTATCAGTTAAAAAAGTCACTGATCATCAACATTCTTCTGTAATGTATGAACAAAATGCATATTAAGAGTTGTGAACATAAGATAAAATTATTACTACAATGTGTTTACCAGATAAGTCTGGGGCAGGGGTAAACTAGTTTCTCAAAGATAAAGGCCAAGCTCTTGCCTCTAGCCACATGTCAAAGTTGATTGGCAATCACCAGTCAAATGACCATTCTTTGTTAAAGAAGTGGGGGCAGGAACAGATCGACCTGCATTTTAGCAAACAATATGGAAACTCTTTCATCATGAGACTCCATATCTGCTTCCTCACAGCTAGCATTAACCTTACCTAGGAGTAACCCTCAGGAAAATGCATTTTGAAGGGTGACTAGACTATAAAAAGTGAGAGGCAAAAGCACCCAAAGTCATCTCTCTCTTTCATCTAAGATGACAAAGGACCCAGCCCTTTGACTTTGGGGGCAGCTTCTGACCTCTGAATTTGGTCAGCCATGTTGCTGGGAAAATGTGGTAAGGATTTGACCTTGAACCAAGTCTAGCTTGTTAAGTTTTTGCTACTAGAAAGTATTTTTTCTTTATTTCCCTTGTAACCATTTCTGATGTTAATACCAGACACTAAATTCACTTTAAATTCTACCTTTTGTTGAGAAATGTTTTTTATTTTTAATCTAAACTAATCTAGTGTTGTATTTAAACTGAACTGTTTGGTAACTCCGTGTAAAGTAGCCAGCTGTTGAATATGGACTCTTTACGGGGGCAATGGACCTTTAATGTCTGAACTTCCCAGGAAAGGGCTAGACAGTGCAGAACATGTATTTTGGGGAAAATTCGAGCTGGGAGTGTGTTGAGAACACTGCAAATAGTAACCAAGGTTAGTGGAGGCCAGTGCGACTGGACTGTTGCTGACAACCTGCTGGGTCAGAGTTGCTGGACCAGGGCTGCCGATATACACAGACACTCAGGGAGAGACCTGCATGATGCTAGTAGACTATTTGAAAGTGGCCCTGGTTGGGATCTACAATAGCAAAACATTGTGAGGCTCCCAAGGTTGTGGGAGTGACAACCTATTACTGATGTGGATTGCACCCCAGAACATGACATCACTTAGATGTCCAGCTCCCATTGTAGACTTGAAACTGTTCTGCAGAAACTTGAGAGACAGCTGCAGAAGAAATCAATATGAAACCATAATATCCTCAAACAGGATACTTCTCTCTCCTTTACTCCCACTTATTTCTCCCATCCTCTCTCCCACCATAAATCCTTGGCCATGGCTTAAATTACAGATTCAAGATCCCAAATCCAAGCATTTTAACGTTTTTGAGATTGGGAGGTTTGGAATCCAAACCCAGATCTGAATATCACAAGTGGTTCCCTTCTCTGTAATGGGACACACCAAAATTACAAACCCAAATATTTCCAAACTGTGTCTGAGTATTTAGGAGGTTCTAAAAGTGTGTTGAAATCTATGTCTGAATCCACATTTGCAGCTTTAGTTTAAATAGCAATGGCTCAAGATATGGCTCACTGAATTCAACAATTCTCTCTACATTAAGAAGACCCCGCCAAACCCTTGAAAAGTAGCCAGTGTGACCCTCAGGTAGATAATGTTTGTGTTCCCCTGATTCAATGGTAAAAAAAAAAACTGTTCTCAGAGACTGGGTGAGAACATTAAACACCAAAACTATGTTTAGTGTAAAAAATATTCAGAAAATGTAAAAGCAAGTGCTCACATCAAAGTGTTCATGACTGTTCTGAATGGCATTTGTATTTCCAGGCTTCCACAGTATTATTTGTTTTAGTATTTGTGGTTGATCTGCACTAAAACCAAGCAATATAGTCTGAGAGTGTATCATGAAGGGATAATCTGGGGAAACAGTGTAATTTTATACTGTTTCCTGAACAGCATCAACATCAAAATGTTCCCAAACTGAAAACAAAAACACATCACCCAGCACAGTGCAAAAGGGTCAGGTCCAGATCAGACTGGAACTCTGATAGTGGTACATGTTTCTCCTCCTCCAACCTGTGCTATACAGGGTATTTGCTAAATTGGTCACTGGACAAGTTTTTAATCACCCAAACAAGGTGTTGGAAAAATAAGGATAAACACAAAAGAATGGAGAATAATTAAAAAAAAAGTTTGGAGGTAGCCCAGGGTAGGAAGCTGATTTACAAATTGCAATCAAGCAGCAACAAAATAATTGCACGTAACTGAAGCACATAGGATTAGCTATTCTGCAGAAGATGCCAATAATACGTCTTGTTCAGATTCCTCTTTCTGACAGTGGCAATGTTGATTGCTTTAAAAGAAGGTGTAAAATATTCCTAATACACCTACCCTTCCAATATTGTAACATAATGGCAGGGAGAAAGATTTCCTCCTGACCTCAGGAAACAAGCGTTTTTTTTTTACATAGGCTTCAAGCTCTTTGAGGGTAGAGATCATCTTTTCATTATACGCATGTACAGCATCTAGCATAATCGGACCCTGATTGTTGATGTGGGCTTCTAGGCACTACTGCACATGAATAAATATAAATAATAAGTAATAACTCTAGGAACCACGAGAACTGAAACCATGAACAATTTTATCCTAAAAAGTGTAACTGCAGGTGATATTCTTATTCCAACCAATATTATCTCATTGTTTCTTTGTATTCCCCTATCTGCCTGTCTGTATCCTTCTGTTGTTTCTTGACTTCTACTTAGATTGTAAGCTCTTTGGATCAGGGACTCGTAGACACTGTGGTGATACAAATAATAAATCATTGTAATAATACTATTAAAGTCTATTTTTAAAAAAACTTACTAAGCTATAATGGGTACATATGAAATTGAATGAACTTTTTATTTTAGAGATTTTCCCTGTGCAATTAAGGAATATTGTTGGAGCCAGTAATATCTCAATAACAGGAATTAATTTTGGGGGCCTGATTCTCCATTGCCCTGTGCCTTGTATTATCATTTATACCGGTACAAAGAGAGTGTAAAAGGATACTGCATCAGAATGTCTGGATTTTGCACCTACTTTGCATGAGGGTATACGTGACAATACAAGATGACGGGTAGTGAAGAATCAAGCCCTACATTGAAGAATTTGATTTTTTAATTTTTTTTTTTACAATTTCAATAGATAATGTCAATATTTATTTTTAAGCATTAATTTTTATTGATTTGAATTTTTACAGTTTTGCACAATTATGGATTTTAAACATGCTTTCAGTTTTTATTTATTTACATTTTCACATTTAACCCTAAGCACCCCTATTTTCACAACTGAAATAATATTTATTCACAATATACGTTGTGAGGTATCATATGAAAACTCATAATATACTGGTTATTAATATCACTTTAAAATGCAGCTGATAATGTTATATGTGAAGTTATGAATTCCCTCTGTAAGATGTTACAAAAATATATTTGAACAAGGTAAGTATACGAGTGGGTAAACAGTTTTATTCCTGACAAAGGAAAGGCCAGCACCTCCATCCAGGTGCAATCATAGTCAAGGAGCTTTTCATTGGCATATTGGAGGCTGCAGAGACAGACCAATTTGCATTATAGAAAGTACCAATGGGGAAGCAACCAATGGGGAACCTTCTCCATCATCTTTTCTCACAGCAGGGGCACTCAACTTTGAGAATGATCCATTTCAAAAGTGCATTTTACTATAAAAGAAAGTGGCAAAGAATCCAAAGCTATCTTTCTCCCAAGATGACAAAGGAATTGAGCACGTTCTGCTTTGTGAGAGATCCTGTCCAACAGTGTGGTCAGCCACCTTGCTGGAAGGAAGTGTGGTAAGAACTTTAACAAAACTATAGTGTTTTTCATTTGTATTTTTATAACCATTTCTGACTTTATCCCTTACTCTTGAACTCACTTAAAACCTACCTTGTTTGAGTAAATAAACATTGCTTTATTTTTATTCTAAATCAATCCAGTGCTGTGTTTGACTTGAAGTGATTATGAATTCCAGTTAAAGCAACAAGCTACTGTGCTTTTGTCTCTTCAAAGGACCAATGGACCTTATTAGCCTCTGAATGTTCCAGGAGAGGGCTGGACATTTCAGGGCAGACAGTTTTTGGGGAAATTCTGGACTGGGAGTATGCTGGGGTAACTTGGCTAGTAGTAACCAAGGCTGGTGGAGACCAGAGTGTGACTGTGGTGTGACAAGCAGGCTGCTGGAGTCAGAACTGCTGAACCAGGGCTGGTCAACTCACAAACACTCAGTGCATGCATATATGCTGGTTGGGAGCATCCAGACATGGAGCTACAGCAGCAGAGCATTTTATGGCACTTAGGGTTACAGGACAAGCAGTGACACAACCTCTCACTGGTATAAACTGCATCCAGAATGTGGCAGTTAGACACAGGGGGTAAGTCAGATAATATTTATTTATTGACAGTAGAGGAGATTTAAAAAGTGAATTGTCAACATCACATGCCAAAGTATACACAGTAAATATCCATAAATCAAACTCTAATATATTCTTAAGCAGCATTTTTCTTACCTTTTTCCTATCTGTATATTTTGATTATTATTGATGGTAATATTTTGTCGTGTGTGTGTACAGTGAATTGACATTTGCCGACATTTACCTATAAAAATCTAATCCTTCCAAGCATACCTATATGTTCACCTACTGTATTTTCCTCAGTAATAATATCCTACAGAACTGGCTTTCCAATGGATAATTATGCACTGAATTAATAAGTATCTTTTTATTAATTTTAAATTTCTTGGGGCATATCCTGTAGCTGGTATAAATCAGCATAGCTCTATTGAACAGTCATTGAAGTTAATCGAACTATGCCTATTTACATCAACGGAGGATGTGGCTCAAGGCTGTCCTTTTAATTTAATGAGTGTCGTCTGCTTTGTATATCCAAAAAAGGGTAAACAGAAGCACCCAATTGGTACTAGCCACTATATTATATACCTCTCTCGCATCTCATCTTATTTTGCATCTTTCCACATGAAATAATCCTAGGGCTTAATTGTTGCACTGAAAGCCCCGAAATGAGCCACTGAAAATGATCATGCAGGCATTTCAGATGGATGCTTCAGACAAGCATCATGTTTCCAGGAGTCCTCAGGGAACACTGCAGTTGTACCATGCTTCAAGAGGGATCAGTGTGCGCTTCTTCTCTGTGGAAGGGCAGAAGGGCTGGGACTCTGAACGCCTCTCCTTTTTGAGATGCTAGGACTGCTGTTGTCACTAACTTGGAGGACTCCATGTGAGGGCTGGGCATAATCAGGGCCCTAGGTTTTTTTACATCTCCCCTATGGAAGCTGCTCCCTCACCCGTACATATCATTAATATTTTCCTTCTCTGGACTTTTCCTACTGGGGTTGTGTCCTTTATTAGCCTAAAGTCGCCAAAAAATGAGCACAGCATCCCAAATCACATACTGTCTTATATGAGGCATTATAATATTTTCCATATTATTCACTACTTTCTTAACATCTTACTTGCTTTTTTATTTATTTATTTTTGGACTGCCACTGCATATTTAGCAGACATCTTTACTGAGCTATCTAATATGAGGCCTAAATGTCTTTTTTTTTTCCTGACCACAGGAAAAGCTATATAATACAATCAACACTCTGTTCAGGAAAGGTAGCCCTTTCTCTCTGCAAGGTATCCACAAGCCAATCCGTTTTCCCAAATTTGTTCATTATTCATAAACTGTTTGAGAGAACACATTTCAGCCTCTGGACAACCCATGCACTGAGCACTGTGACTGTTCAGCAAATATGCTGTTGTGAAAATTTGTATGAACAAAATTCCTGTCATACTAATGTTCACAAACAACAGACCATAAAAGGGTTCAAAAAGCCTGACTCAAACCCCAGATTCTTATTTGATCAGAATTGTTTATGAGCAGGATTTTATGCTATTCCACCAGTTCTAGTTATAATTAATTCGGAACTCAGCAATAGTTATGAATAGTTTAAATTGTTCTTTGCAGTGGGCATTACCTTGCACTTGACTACTCTGTTATGAACTCCATGTTATTGCAGAATGCCCTCATTATGTTAGGTCATAGGAGGATAGGAATTACCAGACCAGACCAGACCAGCAGTACAGATATGGGAATATCCTGTCTCCCACAGAAGCTAGTTCTAGATGCTTTAAAGGAAGATATAAAAATCCCCATAATGGACAATTATGGAATAACTTCCTGTGACGGGGCAGCTGCCCCTCCCTGGCTGTCAAAGGGTTAATAGCAGCCCTTGGAGCATCTGTGCAGAACCCAGCCAATCAGAGGAAGCTTAGAAGCAGCCAAGCAGGGCCAGGCTTGGAAGGGCTGAGAAGGGCTGCAGGGCAAAGAGGGGGGCAGTCTCCCCCTGGAGGGCAAAGGGAGAAGAACTGGCTCTTAGAGAAGTACCTGGAACAGAGCAGTGCTGGCAGGGTCAGGGGAGCAAGCGTAGCTCCAGCCTGGCTGGCTCCCAGACTATGGCCTTGATACATGGGCTGAGTAGTTGCTGGGGCTATGGCCCAGAGAAAGCAGGTAGCGGTAGAGGGGAAGGAGAGGCAGTGAGCTAGCTATAGGGTCCCTGGATCAGGGCCCAGAGTAGTGGGCAGGCCTGTGCGCCGCCCCCCATTTGCCTCACTGGCCGCCGAAGGAAGTGGCCAACCAAAGGACTGCAGTTTGCCCCTAAGCGAGGGGCTGGACTAGGGGCTGCAGTTCGCCATTGCGGTGAGAGGCCGGGCAAAGGACTGCTGGTTCCCCTGGAAGGGGGGAGACAACGGAGTTGGGCACAGCCAGAGGGCCGTGCCCCGAAGAGGACGCCACAGTGTGAGAATGACACAGGTCCCCACAGACAGCGAAGATAGTGGAGAAGCAGCAGACGGAGAATGAGACACCACAAGAGGAGTGTGCCCTGCTGATGGACAGAGCTAATTCCTCGAGCAAACAACAGGAGGCGCCATAGTGGTGAGCACAACCTGTTACACTTCCTCAGAGGGGAAGTGTCTTCTTAACACTGAGCAGTTAATGGTTGCCTTTTGTCCTGTAATATGAGAGCTTATATCCCTTATATTTTTTATCTTGTCTGAAATAATGGTGGATGTTCTTTTTATCTATATAAGTGTCAAATCTGTTTTTGAATCCTGATAAATTCTTAGCCTCACTGACAACCAGTAAAACAAAATAAATATTGGCCGAGGAAAGCAAGACTCTCCGCTCAACTTGATGGCATTTCTCTGTCTGGATGTAATGTGATAACTATTAAATGCGGCATTTGATCAATTCCAAAATGGAAGTGAACCCAAAGCCAAACCCTAATTCCAAACAGCCCTGAACTTTGGGAATGCTCAAAGTCAAAATTTGGATCCAGATCTGAATTTTGCAAATGGCATTCATCCTTATATTGGGCCAGCCAGCACTACAGAGCCCAACACCCTTAAGCTTTAGAGCGCTTGAAACTGGACCTGAATTTTGATGCTTCAGCTGCTACTTCATCTCCGCTACACACAATCAATTGTTTTCTGCCAGAGCCAATCATTGCCTGCACATACTATGCCAAGCTCTCTAGACGTAACAACAGTTACGCATGATAAAACAAATTCGAAGACTTCTCCTTTTGCGAATAGCAAGAATCTACCCCTATTACTGAGAGGTCAGTAAGGTCTTTGTCTCTTCCCATAGTGCTACCAAAAAGTTTGGGACTCAGTGAGAAATGTTACTTGAGAATTTACTAGAGTTTAATTTAAGGATATTTACTTTGTATATTTTGACATGTGATGTTGACAATTTGTGTTTTAATGGTTATAAAACTTTAACTTTTTGAATCTCAATGTCTCCTCTCATTAAAAATTTATTGTCTGACATAATTTTGTGCAACTGTGAAAATTTAAAATCGATAAAACCCTAAGAAAGGTTTACAAATAATCATGGAGATCTGTTGAAATTATAAAAAGAATAAAAATCGAATTCTGCCAGGACTGCTATAGATTTTGATGAAAGTCAGAAAACCAGAAAGCAGAACAGGGGGACACACGAAGCCACTGGCATCTGGTCAGCTGACCCATCAGTTCAACCAGGTCTGTAATTATCTATAGATCAAAGAAAGAGTGGCACAGCCATTAACACCTTCCAGAATAACAACACCCCATCTCAGATCTGCCTATCATCCTAATACAGTTTAAATGTTGATACCATGAATGACCTCCCTCCCAGACAGAAAAGAAATAATAATGGTGGGGAAAGGGAGAGTGTACACAGAGTCCCAGGCATGGGCGTGAGAAAAAGGGGGAACCTTGTATGGAAGAAGAGGAAATGGGGGGCAAACAGACTCCCTTACATGGGGTAGAGAAAGGCATAAAGAGCCCCTGTCATGGTGGGGCAGAATAGGGAACATAGTATGGGGCGGGGGCTATAGGGGACACATAGAGGCCCCTTGTATTTGGCAGAGAGAGGATTAGGGGGAAAATGGGGGACAGTGGTATGGCAAAAGGGAAAATGAATGATGCAGAGCCCTGGCACATAGCAGAGGGGGAAAAGAGGTCACACATAGCTGCTGGCATGGGGAGACAAATGGGGGGACACTGGCATGGGAGGGGGGAAATAGGGATCACACAGAACCCTTGGAGTGGGCAGAGATGCAATGGGGGAAGGATGGAATGAGGGAGGGGGATAGGAGGGTGGTACACAGGGAGGGTGGAATTATAGGACGAAAGGACCCCCTGGTGTATGCAGTGTGCTTTGCCTATAGAGGCAACAAAGCATGCAACTCTCTAGCTTCATATAACTAAAACCTGGAAGTGAACCCAAAGCCAAACCCTAATTCCAAACAGCCCTGAACTTTGGGAATGCTCAAAGTCAAAACTTGGATCCAGATCTGAATTTTGCAAATGGCATTCATCCTTATATTGGGCCAGCCAGCACTATGGCGCTCAACACCCCTAAGCTTTAGAGCGCTTGAAAACTGGACCTGAATTTTGCTGCTTCAGCTGCTACTTCATCTCCGCTACACACAATCAATTGTTTTCTGCCAGAGCCAATCATTGCCTGCACATACTATGCCAAGCTCTCTAGACGTAACAACAGTTAAGTATGATAAAACAAATGTGAAAACTTCTCCTTTTGCTAATAGCAAGAATCCACCCCTATTACGGAGAGGTCAATAAGATCTTTGTCTCTTCCCATAGTGCTACTGAAAAGTGTGGGACTCAGTGGGAAAATTCCATGAAAGTCTTTACTTTGATTCCAGAGAAAAATATTATGGATTCAAAACTATCAAAATTTTGCAAATGACATCTGTCCTTAGAATGGGCCAACCAGCACCTTAGATACAAACACCCTTAAGCTTTAGGTTGCTTGAAAACTGGAACTAAAATTTGCCGCTTAAGCCCTTTCCTATTAATCATGTGAACCTCTAGCTAGAGCTGTTCAGAAAAAGAAATTTGTAAAATTCCAATATTTCAATATTTCTTTTCATTCCAAACTGGGACAGGAAGCCAAAATATCAAACATTTTCATAGAAAGAAAAGTTACAAAAATTTTCATATCAGGATGTCAAAACAAAAGAAAATTGATCTGTTTGATTGAAAGAAAACATTTAATTTTGAAATGTCTATACAAAACAAACATTTCAAAATGTTAATTCAAAATGAAACATTTGCTTCTAATTTTCCTTTTAAAAAGTCACTGAAATCACTATCTTCTCACTAAAAAAGGTCTTTGATGAAATCCCATATTTCATCAAGAAAATTTTGTTGAAAAATGTGAATCAGATCTAATAATTATGTTTTTTTGTAAAATAGTATTTCCTTCAGTTTACATCTTTATGATTTTAAAGATATCTTTATCATCTCCTTTTCTTCACCTCCTCTCTTCACAATCCTAATCTTTTCAGTCTGTCCTCACATGGGACTTTTACCGTGTCTCTCATCATTTTCTTCAGTCATCCCTGCACCCCATTCTTTTTAAGAGGGGGTGACCCGCAATGAACAGAGTATTCCAGTTAAGAGAGCATCATCAATTTATATAATGGCAATCAGAAAATTTTGCCAAAAACAAAATTTCAGTGACTAAAAGGAAACTAACATGTATTTATTTAATGAAATTTGGTTGTATTTCCTATTAAGAATTTGAGGTTCGGGTTTGAACCAACAAAAAAATTAATTCAGAGAAGGTAGACCAGGTCAAATAAAACAGAAAAATATGTACACTTCCTGTAGGATATCTAAATCCTTTAGGGATTTGTAACTTGGCTTGAACATTTCAAGAACTTTGTATTTTACAAATGCTTTAAATGTTCAAATAGATAAGCATTGCCAGGGTAGGAATCTTTTTGTTCTCCTATAGCCTAAAAACTCTTGGGTTTTTAAGCTCTCTTTTTTTATTAAATTGAACGCTATAAAATATGACTGAATCCACAAATCGATCATTAACATTCGACACAAACAGTCCAGCATGTTTTCTCATGTTTATATGATAATTCGCTCATGCTTTCAGGTCATTGCCAAAATCAGTCTTCATCCAGTTTCATTGGGTTAACACACAGAAACTTCTGTTTATTTCACTCTTATACTAACAGTAGTTAAAAGGCGAGGACACACTATAAAACACACATGATCATCATGGAATACATAACACTGAAGGATATGGAGAGTCTAGAACAGACAGAAACAAAGTATTCAGCAGCCACAATTAATAAAACACTAACAGTATCCTTATTTATTTTCAATAATATAGGGTATTAATCAGGAATGCAGATTAACTATTAATTATTTATTTGTTTAATACCCATGCTGTGCTTGTTTCTATACAGTGCACTAAGTAAAGAGAGTTCCTGCCCAACAGTTTACAACCTAAAAGAGAGATACATCAAAGCCAGGACACATTGGGAAATTTACAGGTGGGTGACGGCAGCTCATTTATTATGGATAAACTCATTTAGTTTGGTTATTATTAATATTATGTTAGTACAAAGAGTTCCAAGTGCTCCAATCAGGATCTGGGCACCATTGTACTATGTGCTCTATAAACACATGTAAAGACAGTATACAAAAATGTAAGATGGAAATAAACAGGGCATTGAGGCTGGTATTTTTAGTGCAGTAGAGGGGTCAAGGTTAGGGGACATGATATGAGACGAGGTCTCAGACATCATTTGGTATTTTCTTCTCCCTCACAGATTCCAAGGTGGTGGAAGGGTGTGGGGGAAGGGGTGAAAGAGAGAAAAGAAATTACAGGGAGAGAAGGGGAGGAAGAGGCTCTAAAGAGCAGATAGGGGAAAAAGACATCCCAAGGTTCTCTTTTAGATGCTAGTGACTATGATTTCTGTAGCTAACTACCTTGATTGCTATAGTACCTTTTATTTTAGATTTTCTTTTCTTTTGTTTTTATTCCCTCCACTTGTCAATTCTGACTTGCTAAGAACAGTCACTTCATATTGCTTCATGAAGATTCTCTCCCAGTTTCCTCCAGGGTCACTTTCTCTTTCTTTTCAGGCACCTGGACTCAGTCTACACACATATCGTTACTGCATCAGCTAGAATCATGTTTGAACACAGTTCTGGTTAACAGGGCCCTCGCTCAGTTTCCCTGGCCAGTGCATAAAGGATTGAACTATGATATAAATTATTTTGTTAAATTATACTAACTAGAACTGGGCATGTGGGTCTGGCAAAGCACTCCAGTTCTAGTGTTCTGATCCAAAGCCCAATGGGATTCTTTCCAATTACTTCAATGGGCTTTGCAACAGGCCCTAAATGGGGATCTGCTTGCGTTCTTGAGACTCATCTGTGCTAGAGATCTCAGACAACCCATACAGGGATTATAAACCTATAACAGGGTTTAAAAGAGAACTAGATAAATTCATGGAGGTTAAGTCCATTAATGGCTAGTAGCCAGGATGGGTAAGGATTAGTGTCCCTAGCCTCTGTTTGTCAGAGGGTGGAGATGGATGACAGGAGAGAGATCACTTGATCATTACCTGTTAGGTTCACTCCCTGACTGGGACACCTGGCATTGGTCACTGTCGATAGACAGGATACTGGGCTAGCTGGACCTTTGGTCTGACCCAGTATGGCCATTCTTATGTTCTTATGCCAAATCCCTGTTAAAACACACAATTGTGGTGTATTCATCAGCTGGAACTGTTTGCTCTGCTCTGTACCTTTACGTTTCCAAGAAGTCTGTCTATCGACTGGGGCAGCTGTCATTTTGCAAGGTAGAGTCGATGCAGCATGTTATTTAGAATATACTCTGTGTGCTCCTTTCTTGTTCTGTGATTTCCCTTAATCTAAAATACAAGGCATTCGGAGAGAAAGGATATGGTTGCTCACTTCATAAGGAAATACCATACCAAGTACGTACTATACTAATTTTCATACTGCGTGGAGCGATTGGGTGATTTTTCAGCCTCTCATGAACTTCGCCCCCTCTCTAGATACTGCTAAATCATCCCAGCTAGTTATGACTCTTAACCTCAGGGCTCATAAATATATTTCTGAGGAACAATATTTTATCTTTGGAATGTACCTGATTACACCAAATCAAAAGGATCTTCAAACCGTGCTCCCTGTGGAAGATACCCTCACTTCCCTCACATGTGCTTCATTCTCTCCTCCGTCATTGTTGCCCCCAAGCATTCCTCTCCTCATTAACCCCATACAGCAGCCACCAGCCCCTCAGCTTGGTGATATGAGGAGCCTGCATCACCAGCCAAAAGGGCAAGAAGAAATAGCCCTATGGTGTTAAGTGCTGAGGTAAAGAGCCGCACCGAAAGAGAGACATTTCCAGTGCACAGCAATAAGTTTTATTGGACTTTCAAAACTTAGGAACTATGCTACATGTTCTTGAGCACCATCTACTGACACCTTAACTATTAATATATAGGCAGACATCTCTTATAACATATGGTCCCCCAGAGGATGCTGATCTAGGAGTTCTGATTCCTGCCCTGCATGTTTCAGCAGGAGCACAGAGCATGTCATAAAAGTTTGTTTGCCAAGTTGTGTTGCCTTCTTTCTTGGCTCTATGATTTTATGAGTAATTGATCTTAATTAAATGGTGGGAAATGAATAGATTACACAGACCCTCAGCCCTACTTCTCTGCCCATCTGCCCCTGAAACACTTGGTCTAACTATAGGCCAAGAGGGGACATTTTTATAGTAGCCCCTTTGTTAAAATATTGACAGCACATCACTAGTTAAGAATGCCCCAGTGTTAATTAGGAGTAACTCCAAACCAATGGAATTATTCCAGTGCAAAACTTGTACAAGTGGGGACACAATCAGTCCTATAAATTCCAAAGTGGGCTAGTCTTTTTGTCATCTTGTGTAAGATACTGAATCCCCTTCCCTCGCCTCCCCATTCTCCAACCCCATAATGAGGTGTTGTAGAGCTGCCCAGGACATGGCTGCCACCCAGTAGCTCTGCTGCCCATTTCTCTTGACAATACTTGCTCACATCTAGCGATGTGCACAGAACTCCTGTGACCCTAAGACAGGAGAAATTCCTCTGCATGGACCCAGTCTCTCATCAAATAAAACACATTGTAAAGCAAGTTACCTAAGAGCTTGTGAAGGGGAAATTTCTGTCCTTACCCCTCATTCTGCTTTGGGGTCTCCAAGATGGGAGGGATCTTGTTTGGGGGAATCCCTCCTCTCCAAGTCACTGTTTAAGGTTGATCCTTCTGGATAAGATCATGGGCTAAGGATGGACAATCAGACTGTCTATCATCAGCTTTTATCACATTTATATTAATTATATGTAGGTTTTGCAAAAGCAGACACTAGAAAAATCCATGTTATTTTTGCCACTTCATTCTAAACCTAGACCTGCGCGGTAGAAAGGTTGTATGCAGTTCATCTTGCAAATGGCAGCATGGAGAGGATCAGCTTTAACATATCAGTACACAGTGAAGCTTGGTGCAATGCAGTGACCAGATGAAAGAGTCTAGATTTAAATATATATATATATATACCACTGGATTTTGAAATTAGGATATATACCACTGGATTTTGAAATTAGGTCAAGTAGGTAGAAATTTCCTGCACAGATTTTAAAAGATATTGCTCTGCCATGTTCTAGGCACATGTTTTCCATTAAGCCCTGAAGTGCTGTCAATAAGAGTTACCACTGGTGAGTCACCATGCTATTTATTGCACCCTCAAAGAGAGCTGAATTGCTTTGCTCGAGTGAACTAGGAACTAACTGCTAACTTCCAAGTACAGTACACTATGTTTCTGGAGTAGTAAAAAAGGAAATGGATGTGTGGAACCTACCTATGGTACCTACAATGGCTATTTTTACTTCTATAGGGCCCGGCCCTGATTCAGTCCTTACTAAGGCAAACTCACATTGAGTTCAATAGGAGCAAGATTTTTCCCTGAGTTATGACTGCACTGGTGTGAAGACCACAGTGCAAATGAATTAAATAGAAGTTTGCTCAGTTGTATTGTTTTGTGTGTATGTGTGTGAGAGAACATGCATAAGAGAGAACAAGTGCTTTGAGATCTACTGATGAAAAGCAATATATAAGAGCTACGTATTATTTTTATGTGTCTCTGTATGTGTGTTTTCTATATGGTGTAAAAATCTTATATGGTGTCCATTAAGGTGCTTCCAAAGAATGTTTTCTGTGTGTGTGTGTGTTATAGAAAAACATGTTTTGTTTCTGTACGTAGGTGGAAGAGAGAACACATATATTTATGTATATTTCCATACTGTGTGTAAGAGTGTGTTTTCTGTGAGTCTCTCTCTTTGTATATATGGCCAAAATACTGGATTTGACTAATATATCTCAGGTTAAGGATAGGCACTAAATAATGAATTTGTAAGATTCATAACGATGTATGGGGACCACAGAAGAAGCTTTCAATACAAAACTTTTATAAATCCACATCTCTTTTTTTTCCTATTTAAACACTACTGAATGAAAGTGGCATTTTTTTTAATGAGACTGCAAGTCATCTATAATAACAATTATCAGTTTGGAAGATGTGCTATTCATATAAAAGCCAGAAACAATGTCCCCTTTTAGCTCATGCAGTGTTAAACCATCCAGCTTTTCTATGCTCATCCACAACTAAAAGTTTTGAGGGGGGAAGCTTTTGCACAACTTTTCAATCACAAAGCCTGCCCTTTATGTTACTTTTCCACTTTGCTGAATAAACTAAAAACAAGACTTCAAAAAAGGCACAACAGCAAATTACTGAGCTGAGAAGCCATAATTAGAAAGGAAATGAAGAAAATGGACAGTGGGGTGCTGTAATGTGAAATGTGACATTGATAAATCAAAGGAAACCTGGAATTTGAGTAGTAGATATTTCAACTGATTACAGACGATAGCTTGCATTCTTTGTTAATGTAGACAATCTTCCATGTTCTTAGAGAGATGAAAAGGAGCAATGGCTGCTATATCATTGAAAACATAATACCCACACAAATAAATAGATTTTCTTTTTAATTCCTGCTAAAGGAGAAACAGCTTTAAACATAGCTATGTGCCAGGAGTTGTTTAGGAGCAGTCCAAGGGGTCTTTGTGTCTGGAACTAAACAATTACTTAATTAGGTCTTCCAGAGCTTATTTTTTCCATGGAGGCTAGCACATTTAAGGGCACACCGTAGCTCAGAAATGAGATGGACTTTAACAGCAAAGAAAATTAAACAACTAAACACATGCTGGGCAAAGTTAAAACATTTTCAGCTAAAAAGTGCCTTACAGTTAGTATAAACCGGTAGTCATGTAGCTTTATGGGGTATGAGTAGAATAATTCGGCTGTACACCTTGTCCTGTTGTTTCAATAGCACAAACTGTGTATTGATACACTGTATTTTTCCATCTCGCTCAGTTTTAGAAAGTGAGGTGCCTTTAGGTACAAAATGTAATATTTGAGGGTGAGATGTGTTGGTGGGGGACATGTATCACACCTCCTGAAATGATAAAATATCATAAGATGTGGTCATGGGTGTAGTTTCGGGGGACAGGGGACGTTGCTCCTCCAATCTGCAAGCCTCAAGCAGGCGTAGAATTTGCCCTCAAATGCAACCCCTTTGGTCTGACTGGAGCTAGCCACCCAAATATAGAAGTCAAACTACGCCTATGGATGCGGTTTAAAAAACGGGCCAGGCCAGCCAAAAACTCTTATTGCCTAACAAAGATTCCTATCTGTGCCAAAAGGAGGCTGCCTTTAAAAAGTCAGCACTTTGCAACAGTTACTGTACAATGGCATCTGAAAATTGGGAAAAAAGTCTGTCTTACCTGTGAATTTTTTTTCTAGGCCCATCCATGTCCGAGTGTCTTCACAGTGAACATTCCCCATCTCCATGACAAATGGAGACAGACCAGATCTTTGCTCTGAGCCTGAGCTTAGGGCCACCCTCAAGAAGAACTTGCTAGAACAATAGCTTCCAAAGTTGAAAAATACTAACTCTGTACAAGTTTAAAAGTGCTACTTAACTCAAAATGGAGGCCAAAGTTTGACTTGTTAAGAGCCAAATATTTTCTGAGTTTAGCGTTTTGAGGTAAAAAACCTTGAAGCCAGTGAAGAACTTGACACATTTCAATAAAAACCTTTTTGCTCTGTCTCAAATAGAGACCTGCAGTCTGCCATGTGTGCAGCTGGAAGGCAGAAATGTATGGGGAGTTGTTCCAGAGGGGCAACCCTAAGCCCAGGCCTAGTCTTAGTTGCCATAGAGATGAGGAACACCCACTGGACACTTTCTGAAAGGGATGGAACTGAGAAATTATTTATTCCCCTACATTTAGATACCATTGTGTGGTAACCAAACAATTACATTTAGCGGCAATGACTGTATGGTATCTCTCCTTATGATTGCTTACTATTATTGCCATGTGACAATGGTAAAGAATCACAGAAAGACTGACTTTCTTTTAACACTGATCAGGGGGAGTGGGGAAGACTCTAGTTAGAAGCTCTATGGTAAAGCTGAGAGGGGGAGACATAGGCCATATAGTATTTTTTTTTTATCCAAACTGCATGGGTTTAGCTCTTAGAATCAGAATTCCAAAGCAAACATTCACAAGTACAATTTTGAAATTTGCTCGCCATGAATATTTGGCAATATTTGTTTAAAATGTGCTTTTTCAGTGAACATTCCTACCACTGATCTCATTTGCTAGAATACTTGCGGAAAGCAAAAACAAAGGGTACAAATGAAGCCAGCACTGTGCTGAACCTAATCAGTTGCAGCATGAGCACGTTCCTGATTCCATGCTATGAATGAAAAAGAGCAAGAACCTCCTTCTCCTTCCTCACAGTACTACCAGTTAAACTATTCTAGATAACTAGCCTTCTAATCAACCTGGACTGCCTCCAGTCAACCACAGCCCTTCCTACTTTCCAGTGCAAGGAACTCTCATCCAACTTCACATAGCAAAAATCAACTGAATTCAAAACAGTATCTATCTAAGAATGACAAAGTGGAACAAAAGAAATGATCTTCATACCACTTTCTCTGATGGGTCCTGGCCATCTTTTCTTCACGGAGAAATGGGGTCAACCCAAACTCATGCCTATATAACCTTTATATCACCTCACACCAACACATACTTTTACTCTTTCACAGTGTGTACAAAGAAAAGACAAATAGCAATAATGCAGTGAGGAAAAAAATACCCTGCATCCATGAAGAGTCTTACAGAGGGTCACATTACAAGACTCGAGTTTAAATCTGTCCGTTTTATTTCGTGAAGTACCCATGCTGTGTTCTAAACATACATCTGTGCAACAATATGTAAAGAAATATATATTGTGAATCAGCTCTCCTCCACCTTCATGAAAGGATGGGAATGGATTGCCTTGTTTTTTTTCATATGAAAATGAAAAAAAAAGGAGTGAGATACAGGAAATGCATTTTATCAGACTAGAAAAATAATAAAATGCATAACCATTTAGGAACCCTCCTGACTGATTCTGGAAAGTCCTCTAAGATTTTGCATCAAGGAACTTGTGAAAGAGCAGTACAAATCTCTCTGTGGTTGTCATCCTGGATCTTTTCATTTGAACACTAACCATGCTCAGTGAAGCATTAACTACAAATGAACACAGAGCTTTCAAAACTTCAGAAGTGGCAGTTGGGATCCCTCAATGGGGCTCTGCATGGCTCAGAGATCTACACTGCAAAGTGACCTGCTAGCATCGGGGCCTCAAACATTTACAGTACACAAGCATCTCAAGCAAATTCCAAATGTATCAGCAAAAACTGGTTGCCTATTAGAAGAAAAATTACAATACAATTCTACTGGAAACCTCCTATGTATTTAGATGATAAGCTCTTCAGGACAGGGACTATTTTTAACTATGTGTTTGTACCGTGCCTAGTACAATGATTTCAGTTGCAGCCTATAGTAACTACTGTAATACAAATAATAATAACCTGTGTGACATTTAAAGAGGCCAGTTAAGACAGTGAATTATGTATTATTAGAGGTGATCCTTAGGGCAACTTGTCACTGTTTCCTACATGTTTCTCTACCTATGTGTAATGTACTGTATATCCAGTTTTGTTATATATTGTATATTTTCACATTAGAGAAGATCATAATCATAGAATCATAGAATATCAGGTTTGGAAGGGATCTCAGGAGGTCATCTAGTCCAACCCCCTGCTCAAAGCAGGACCAATCCCCAACTAAATCATCCTGGCCAAGGCTTTGTCAAGCCTGACCTTAAAAACCTCTAAGGATGGAGATTCCACCACCTCCCTAGGTAACCCATTCCAGTGCTTCATCACCTTCCTAGTGAAAATGTTTTTTCCTAATGTCCCACCTAAATCTCCCCCCTGCAACTTGAGAACATTACTCCTTGTTCTGTCATCTCCTACCACTGAGAACAGTCTAGATCCCTCCTCTTTGGAACCCCCTTTCAGGTAGTTGAAAGCAGCTATCAAATCCCCTCATTCTTCTCTTCTGCAGACTAAATAATCCCAGTTCCCTCAGCCTCTCCTCATAAGTCATGTGCTCCAACCCCCTAATCATTTTTGTTGCCCTCAGCTGGACTCTTTCCAATTTTTCCACATCCTTCTGTAGTGTGGGGCCTAAAACTGGACATAGTACTCCAGATGAGGCCTTGCCAATGCTGAATAGAGGGGAATGATCACGTCCCTCGATCTGTTGACAATGCTCCTACTTATACAGTCCAAAATGTTGTTAGCCTTCTTGGCAACAAGGGCACACTATTGACTCATACCCAGCTTCTCATCCACTGTAACCCCTAGGTCCTTTTCTGCAGAACTGCTGCCTAGCCCCTCAGTCCCTAGTCTGTAGCAGTGCATGGGATTCTTCCATCCTAAGTGAAGGACTCTGCACTTGTCCTTGTTGAACCTCATCAGATTTCTTTTGGCCCAATCCTCTAATTTGTCTAGGTCCCTCTGTATCCTATCCCTACCCTCCAGCGTATCTACCACTCCTCCCAGTTTAGTGTCATGTGCAAACTTGCTGAGGGTTCAATCCACACCATCCTCCAGACCATTAATGAAGATATTGAACATAACCGGCTCCAGGACTGACCCTTGGGGCACTCCGCTTGATACTAGCTGCCAACCTAGATATGAAGCCATTGATCACTACCCGTTGAGCCCGATGATCTAGCCAGCTTTCTATCCATCTTATAGTCCATTCATCCAGCCCATACTTCTTTAACTTGCTGGCAAGAATACAGTGGGAGACCATATCAAAAGCTTTGCTAAAGTCAAGGAATAACATGTCCACTTCTTTCCCCTCATCCACAGAGCCAGTTATCTCATCATAGAAGGCAATTAGGTTAGTCAGGCATGACTTGCCCTTGATGAATCCATGATGACTGTTCCTGATCCCTTTCCTCTCCTCAAAGTGCTTCAGAATTGATTCCTTAAGGACCTGCTCCATGATTTTTCCAGGGACTGAGGTGAGGCTGACTGGCCTGTAGTTCCCTGGATCCTTCTTCTTCCCTTTTTTAAAGATGGACACTACATTACCTTTTTCCATTTATCCAGGACCTCCCCCGATCACCATGAGTTTTCAAAGATAATGGCCAATGGCTCTGCAATCATATCCGCCAACTCCTTTAGCACCCTCGGATGCAGTGCATCCAGCCCCATGGACTTGTGCTTGTCCAGTTTTTCTAAATAGTTCTGAACTACTTCTTTCTCCACAGAGGGCTGGTCACCTCCTCCCCATACTGTGCTGCCCAGTGCAGTAGTCTGGGAGCTGACCTTGTTTGTGAAGACAGAGGCAAAAAAAGCATTGAGTACATTAGCTTTTTCCACATCCTCTGTCACTAGGTTGCCTCCCCCATTCAGTAAGGGGCCCACACCTTTTCTGACCTTCTTCTTGTTGCTAACATACCTGTAGAAACCCTTCTTGTTACTCTTAACATCCCTTGCCAGCTGCAACTCCAATTGTGATTTGGCCTTCCTGATTTCACTCCTGCATGCCTGATCAATATTTTTATACTTCTCCCTGCTCATTTGTCCAAGCTTCTACTTCTTGTAAACTTCTTTTTTGTGTTTAAGATCAGCAAGGTCTTTAAGATCAGCTGGTCGCCTGCCATATTTACTATTCTTTCTACACATCAGAATGGTTTGTTCCTGCAACCTCAGTAAGGATTCTTTAAAATACGGCCAGCTCTCCTGGACAACTTTCCCCCTCATGTTATTCTCCCATCAGTTCCCTGAGGCAGTCAAAGTCTGCTTTTCTGAATTAGCTGATGGGCCAAAACCCACTCAGTTACATGAAGGTAATTCTGGTGCAAATCCATTAGCTTGAATGGAGTTACTCTGGAATCATATTGGTGTAAATGAGTGGAATTTCACCTGATATAAATCATTTCCATGCATGATATATGTTTCAACAGAAGAATTATGACCAGATGTCTCTTCAGATTTCAGAAATTTACCCTGAAAATGGAAGGGGGAGGAGTTGCTTTTCTCTGATATCTCAGACAATAGACAAGGTTTTGCCACTCTCATCCCCAGCTCTTTCCCATACATTCAACAGCTAATAAGTTACAAGGAGTCCACTCAACAAGCATCTAATGCAATTTAAAATTGAAAGACCTGGCAAGAAATGAGGTAACAGGTGCCTGGTATCCATTTATCATGTATTTACAGTTGGAAGCATTACAAGTTCAATCTTTCTAAAAAAGGTTTGGAACTCAATGACTCTGAAGGAATGTTAGACAAGAGCTCTGTTCCTTAGTTTGGATAGAATCTGTTTGCCAGTGGCTGCAACTGGAAATGAGAGAGAGTGTGTGTGTGTGTATTTGTTTGGAGAGAGAGAGAGAGAGAGAGAGGAGGAGGAGGCAAGTAAATTGCACTTTTAGATTGGTAATCCCGGGACTTTCCAGGCTTGGGAAACCTCCAGGAAAGCCTTTCAGGCTTACCAGTGTCTTCAGGTTTTATAATAAAAAAACCTGAACTTGATTTTCTTTAAATGCGCAGTGTCCCTTTACCCTAGCTGTTGCTGAAAGCAAAAGGAACACCTCAGATCAGATCAGGAATGTTAGCACTGTTCGTCAAGATAAATAGGAGTCTGATTGATAATCACAGCTATCACTTGTAACTGAATTAATTTATCAGGACATAAACCCTGCATGAACACACACACTGAGAGATGGGTAGAATCTCTCCCTGGAGATATTTGCAGAAGTTAAACTGAAAATCTTACATATTTATTACACTGCTTATTCTCTAAAATTAAAAAAAATATATATGTTGCACATAAATAACAACAGCAGTGCAGGATACAGATTTTTTAGAGGTAAAGATGTTATTACCTCTGAACAGAGACTGGCCAAAACTCCAGTTCTGGACTCCCCAACCTTGGATCAAGGTTTGATTTGAACTTTACCACCAGACTCTCTTTATAGAATGAGCTGAACTAAACCCCTGGATGTGAACAAGCCCGAACTTTTAGCTCAGTCCCTTTTGTCTCTCTGAAGCTTTCAGATACCATAGTCAGCTGAAGAAGGCCAAATCCTGAAGCCCATTATCAAACAAAACTCTCATTGGCTTCAATGCTTTGGTTGCCTGAGAGAGGGAGAGTAAGGATTTGTACTAGACTAAGGAAGGTAGTATTCAATATGCTTGGAATAGCACAGATAGTACTTGTTCTGGTGAATGACCACCTCCTTTCCACAGATATGTAAGTTCTTTGGGACACAGGCTGTCTTTTCATTATGTGTCCAGCACAATGATGCCTCATAGACCAAACCAAGGGCAACTGTTTCTCCACTGCCAGAGCTCTCTTCTATGGCATCCCAAGGTTCAATCCTCAGTCCCAAATTATTTCATACCTACATGTGCTGTTGGGATTGGTGGTGAGACAACAGTAGCTGAAACGCCATCAGTACATCGATTCTGATTCTATCATTAGCATGTCTCAAAGGAGACCATCATATGAGCATGCCGCCAGATGACTTGAGACCAATGCATAGGCCCTGGAAACTCAGGGCTTGTTTACATACCGTTTTTGTACTGGTTTAATTAAATCAGTTTAGAAACCAGTTAAATAAGTGTAACCCCCTAGAGTAGGCACTCGTAAACTGGTTTAAGAAAACAAAACAAGAACGACCATACACACACTTTTCATCAAAAATATTTCAACAAACTCTAACTTTAGTGCTTCTGAAATGTGTCAGATTGAAAGCCTTAAGACTGAAGTTCATGGTCAATCTATAAGAGGGTCAATCAGCAGGGACTTAGGTAGTGCAATAATCCATATGCTATATTGCCACCAACTGCCTCAATTCTGACCTGGAAGAAGATCAATATCTAGAGTTGAGAAATTAGCTCAAACAACGAGGAGTCCTTGTGGCACCTTAGAGACTAACAAATTTATTTAGGTATAAGCTTTTGTGGGCTATAACCCACTTCATCAGATGCATGGAGTGAAAAATACAGTAGGCAGGCATAAATATACAGCACATGAAAAGATAGGAGTTGCCTTAGCAAGTGGGGGGTCAGCGCTAATTAGGCCAATTCAATCAGGGTGGATGTGGCCCATTCCCAACGGTTGACAAGATGGGGTGAATATCAAGAAAGGAGAAAATACTTTTTATAGTGACCCAGGTACTCCCAAATCTTTATTCAGGCTTAATTTGATGGTGTCCAGTTTGCAAATTAATTCCAGTTCTGCAGTTTCTAATTGAAGTCTGTTTTTGAAGTTTTTTTGTTGAAGAATGGCCACTTCTAAGTCTGCTATTGAGTGTCCAGTGAGATTGAAGTGCTCTCCTAACATTTTTGAATGTTACAATTCTTGATGTCTGATTTGTGTCCATTTCTTCTTTTGCGTAGAGACTGTCCGGTTTGGCCAATGTACATGGCTGAGGGGCATTGCTGGCACATATCACATTGGTAGATGTGCAGGTGAACGAGCCCCTGTGTGGCTGATGTGGTTAGGTCCTATGATGGTGTCCCTTGAATAGATATGCGGACAGATATGCGGACAGGTTAGCTCAATTTCCATGCCCATTCAGACTTTGGCCTCACTGTTGAGACTGCCAATAAATCTGGCAATCAGTGCCCATTGTGTTAGTAGTTTTTGTAACATAGCCCATTGTCCACCTTGAATTGGACTAATGCCAATAAGCTCCATTTCAACAGACACCAGACTATAAAATGTTTTCATTATTACCAACCTAGGCTGGATTCCAATTTGTTATCTAGAAATGACAGTCTCTTTGAGACTGATCCCAAAGCCTACTTAAATCAATGGAAGTCTTTCTATTGACATGAATGGGCTTCGAATCAGGCCTTAAACCCACTACTATTTTCTCCTTTCAAAATCATGGATGAATATCACACTCACAGCACTGAGTGTGAAGTGTCCTGTCAACTAAAAGCACACGGTGTCTCTCTGTAGCCTTCCTCTGAACCAGTCCATTCCAAGTTCCAAGAAGAATCTGTTTACAAGAATGTAGCTGGCAGTGTAATACACTGGGAGGAAGAAGTCACTGTGC
The DNA here is from genome assembly GCF_027887155.1 of Malaclemys terrapin pileata. Lineage (NCBI taxonomy): Eukaryota > Metazoa > Chordata > Testudines > Emydidae > Malaclemys > Malaclemys terrapin. Next base: position 193,754,234 of record NC_071506.1, on the reverse strand, counting down.
TGACTCCCAAACTCAAATTATTACCTTGAGTCATGTCCTGGCATGCTGGCTTGTCTAAAGCAACACTGTCACATCTACATTACATCAAATTATAATGCCATCCTAACCAAACAATAAGGAACAGAGGACTGGGCTGCGTGGCTGTGCATTAGACCATCACCCCCAGATAACATGGTTCAAATTTGGGCTAGGTCACATGTGAAAATAAATTCAGTCATTTTTTGGCAGCTTGTGGTTGCATGTCACATAAGCTTATAGTACAGATATTGGCCAGAGCAACTGCGAACAGTAGAACTTTGTACCCTCCCAAGAACACTGAATGATTAGTTTTCTGTTCTAAAGTTTGCTTGTGGTATTATGCAGGATTTGGGAGTTTGCGGATGGAAAATGGTAAGCTATCCCTGCATACGGAATGCAAAAAGCTCAGTTTCTCCTTCTGCCACAGGAGGCACTGATTTATTGTTGAAATGCCTTGTCCACCTGGGAAACTACACTGAAGTTTTGAATTTGTGTGACTATTTCCTGTAGAGAGAGAAATAATCCAAAACCCAGATGGGAATATTCATGCAATGGGAGGGAGAAACCTGGTGAAACTCTGCCAACAGAGTAATAGAAGTGATATTGGAAAGCAAATTACATACAAGAGTCCTACTGCAGTAGCACTAGAGAGTAATACAGAAGTAAAACAGTTGTAGGTTATATCATCAAAACATTATTGGGCAAGCAGAAAATAGCCCTTGCCTGTATGACATCTGGAAAATCGGGTTAATTTCTGGTATTCTCATTACCAGAAAAATTGACAAACAGGAGGGAATTCTGAAAATAGCAATATAATTACACCTCTGCCCTTATATAACGCGATCCAATATAACACGAATTCGGATATAACGCAGTAAAGCAGCACTCCAGGGGGACGGGGCTGCGCACTCTGGCAGATCAAAGCAAGTTCACTATAACGCGGTTTCACCTATAACGCGGTAAGATTTTTTGGCTCCTGAGGACAGCGTTATATCGGGGTAGAGGTGTATTGAGGACAGATAAGGAAAGATTAAAAGAATCATATAAATATATCTTGACTAAACAGTTACTGGGCTGTGGGGCAGGGTGAACATGATAAGAGTCTACAAATATCTGAAGGATGTAAACACCAAGTAGAAAGAGGAATTGTTTTGGACGGTACAAGGTCATATCAGGAAAAGCAAGGGATGATATTAAGAAAGAGAACATGTGAGATACATTTAATTGAAAACTTCCTGATGGTGGGATATATTAGGTTGTGGAATAATCTGCCATGGACAGATCCATCACTTGAAACATTTAAGACTAGACTGGATAAAAGTACAGTAGGAACATCCCTGTATTGATGGGGAGTTGGGCTAGACACGTTGTAGGTCTTTTCCATCTCTAACATGTATGGTTCTGTGATTCATAATATATTTGGCAAATGATAATGCAAATCACAAAGAGATACTGGGGTAGAGCCTCAGCTAGTGTAAATTGTCGCAGGCCCATTTAAATCAATTAACACACGTTGAGGGTCTCCCCCATACTATATAGAAGAAGAAAGGGAATATATTACACTTCCTAGAAATGGTTGAACATATTAAGCAGGGTCCATATAATTTAGAGTAGTAGAACATCCCTGACTGTCCTCCTTAGAAATAAATCACTGTCAGAATCTTCTGTATGATTAAGCAATTACTGTATATACTCGTTCATTAGCCCGTTCAATTATAAGCCGCCCCCCCCAAGATGGTTAGGTAAAAATAGCAAAAACTGTATGACCCTTTCATAAGCCGACCCTATATTTCAGGGGTTGGCAAACTTTGGCTCCTGGCCCATCAGCGTAAGCTGCTTTTTGTTTTGTTTTGTTTTGTTTTGTTTACTTGGAGCGTCTGCAGGCATGGTGCCCCTCAGCTACCAGTGTCCGTGGTCCAATGGGAGCTGCAGGAAGTGGCACCATTGGCTGGGAACAGCAAACTGTGGACATTGGGAGCTGAGGGGCTCTGTGCCTGCAGATTCTCCAAGTAAACAAAATGTTTTCCGACCCCTGCTATATTTTAAAAGCTGGCATCACAAGTTTTGCTAGAATTATTTTAATGTAATCTAACGAAAAACCTGTTGTTGTTATAATAATAACTGAACAAATATGTATTCACCTTCAAAATTACAGTCAATTTTTAAAATCAGTAAATGGATATTTAAGACAAGTAACTTAGAAGATTATGAGACTTTAAAAAGTCTTAAAATCCTTCAAAGTCTGAATCAGTCTCTGATTCACCAAACACTTCATTAAACTTAGCTTCAGTCACAGTTGCACCTGCATTGTCATCGTAGATGTCGGCAGTGTAGTCTTAAGACTCAGATTCCGTCTCATCATCAGACTCTGTTGTGTTATCATCAAATATGGCATCATCTTCTGACCCGTCGAGTGCATTGCTGATACAGCATTTCCTAAATGATTTTTCTACCATTTCCGAGGGAATGGACACCCATGTGTCCTTGATTCACTGGGCGACCGGATTGATTTCGGGCTTCATAAGATTCCCGCCTTTTGTCAACTTCGCCATACCTGAGCACATCCATTCAGACCACATTTTGTGTAGCCTGTCTTTAAAGGGTTTGTTCAGGCAGACATCAAGCGGTTGTAGAAATGAAGTTAAGCCTCCAGGTATTACAGCCAAAGTAGTTTTCATATTTTTGGCCACATTTTTCACCTCATCTGTCTTGTGTGCCCTGAACATGTCCCAAACAAGCATAGCAGGTTTCTTGAAAAGTGCTCCTGGTCTCTTGTTCCACACTTTTTCCAGCCATTCAATAGTCCCACTTTCATCCACCCATCCCTTTTCGTGTGCACGTACGATGACACAAGCAGGAAATTTCATGTTTTTAGGCAAGGTTTTTCTTTTAAAAATAACAACAGGAGGGAGCTTTGATCCATTTGCCAAACATGATAAAACCACCATAAAATGGATTTTTTCATGGCCAGTGGTTTTAATTAAAACTGTTTTTTTGCCAACACTGGTTACCGTTCTGTTGCTCAGGAGATCGGATGTCATTGGTGTTTCATCCATATTTCCTATTTGTGACAGTTCAAATGCATATTCCTTTCAATATTTTATAATAAACCTTTGTAAAGATTCAATTTTTTCTTCCAGATCTCTAGGCAGTTTTTGTGCTATCTTTGTTTGCTGACAAAGACAGAGACCATGATGGTTCATGAAGCAAGTACACCAACCCGTTGATGCGACAAACATTGACGGCTTTACTGACTTGTATTTGTCGTCTTTCGACATGTGCAGAGCACGCAGATGAATTCCAGTTCTAGTGACAATGTTGTTGACATTCAACAACCCAATTATTGAGATCTTTCTCTAGCTCAGGAAATGAAGCGCACCTCGTTGGGCATTTTTTCTTGCTTCTTGGCATGTCTTTTAGTGTTGTTTTATTTTTTCGCCATTCTCTTACTTGCTTCTCATTGATACAGAATTCATGAGTAGCAGCACAATTATTGTTCGCATCTGCATATTCAACAACTTTAAGTTTGAACGCTGCATGATAAGAAGATCTTTTTCTTTTGATTTCACCGTTGTTCATTTTAAAACTAGTATGAAAATAGATTATTATTGTAGTTATAGATTTTGTAGGACTTTATATAGAAATGTCACCTGCTTTATCACTGTCAAATTATTATTGTTCTTTGTTTATTTCAAAGCAGCCCTGTAGATTGGCATGTCTGTAGGGATAACAGGCTATTTCAATTTTATTAGAGATTCCATCGATTCTGCACGTTATATTTTCATATTGGCTCAAGACTTATAGGGGCCATTTCAAGCCAATCTAGCCATTAAACAAAGCCCTTGAAACTTTAAAAGGCTGTAGTATTGACATCAATAAATGGGTTGGCAAACTTTGGCTCCTGGCCTGTTAAGGTAAGCCGTTGGCGGGATGTTTTGTTTACTTGGCGCATCTGCAGGCATGGAGCCCCTCAGCTCCCTGTGGCCGCGGTTTGCTGTTCCCAGCCAATGGGAGCTGCGGGAAGTGGCGCCAATTCCCGCAGCTCCCATTGGCTGGGAACGGCGATTTGGCTGCGGGAAGTGGCGCCACTTCCCGCAGCTCCCATTGGCTGGGAACAGCGAACCGCGGCCACAGGGAGCTGAGGGGCTCCATGCCTGTAGATGCTCCAGGTAAACAAAACGACAATGTATTAGATATTCAATTAAATGATTCCACAGAGTTTAAAATCATCAAATTTTGGTGTAGACCCATTAATAAGCCGACCCCCACTCTTTTATGCGTCACTTTTTTACCAAAAATATTCAGCTTATGAACGAGTATATACGCTATATAACTCATGAACCACTATTTCCCTACAAAACAAACTGCAACAGGACCATGGTCTATAAAGGAGAAATTTTAAAATGTGTCTAAACTCTGATTTAGTGCATTTCCAGTAGTTATTTAAATGTAACATTGAAGGGGGTGGAAAACAAACAGCAAAAAGAAGTTAAAATATTAGCCCATACTCTCCCATCTCCTCCCAAAGGCAGGAAATTGGAATTAAGATTAGGAGCCTGATTCTCATTTATGCTAAGTAGCTCTGGTAGCATAAAGGAATCACAACAGAGGCATAACTGTAAATTTAAACAAATTTTTGGGACTCTTTACACTGCCAGAGCACTGTAAAGGGTACTTACTCTAAATAAGAATCATGTTGTAGTCTGTCATTAATCCTTTCACAATGACGGTTTCCAATGTATCTTTCATCAACAATCTGAGCCTGGGTACAAAGGAGCTAATTTATTCCACTATGACTAGGGAATGTACCTGATACTGTGCTATATCAGGGAACCTCAGAACCATTCGAAATCTCACCTACCATAAAGTAAAAGATGCAAAATCTAAGGTCTAAAGGGCAGGGTTAAAGGCAGAGTTTTAGCCTGAACTCTGAATTTCTTAGACCTTGTTGGCTTTCCTGATCACTACAGTTATTTTAACTTAGCATATGTGTGTGTGAATATCAGTCTTCAACATAGTTTACAAGGCAAATCTCAGCAGTGGGGCTTTAACATGATCCCATCTTGGAAGGATGAATGTGAGTAGAGCTGGACATTTAAGAATTGCGGATCAGATTCAGATGCTGGTAAACATGGTTAGTTTCTACTGCTCCAGTCCAAAGCTGGGATAACTTGGGCTTGTTAACACTTTAGTTTATTAGTCTATGAATTCACATTTTACACTGTGTCAAAAGTCAAACTCATAGCTTCAGGAGACATGATTTTGGATGCATCGAGCTTTATATCTAAAAAAGATGTGAAGAAGACCTTCAAACTGACTTCTGGAATGTGTTTAATTTTCATTCCATGCCACTTTAAGGACGTATATATACTTACTACGGATTTCCAAAAAAAAAAAAAAAAGAATTCTATTTGCTATTTAAAGAATAATTAATCATCCGGTGAAAAGCCTTAGCACAATTTCTGACTACATCACACCACTGCAGTATGCAATTTTTCATCACCATCTCTCTGTATTTAGTCATTGACTTTAAAAAGGTAAAATGATGTCTGTTAAAAACATTTTTATATCTTGTACAGTATGCCATTGTTCAGCAGCTCTTGTTACAGGACTCATGAACAAATTAAACTTGCACATTTAGGGGATTAATTTTTTATATGTAATATTTTACTAATCTACTATTTTATGCTATCTGGAGATGGGAGGAAGTCTTGGCTAGTTGTTACAGTTGAAGCATAGAGGTTTCTCAGTTATATTCCTAACGGAGACAGTGATCCTGATACTGACTCCATAAAGGATCACTGTGGAGCTCAGTGCAGAATTGGGGCCTTACTGCGTAACCCTGGGATAGTAACTTGAATGCTCTGTGCCCTAGTTTCTAAGAAGTGAATAGTGAAACTTAACTGTCTCACAAAGCTGTTGGGAGGGAAGAGGTGCAGTAAATAGGACACAGGTTGGGGAGTCTGTGGAACAGGGTTCTATTCTCAGATCTGCCTCAAACACCCTCGGTAAATAATTTAATGTCTCTGTGCCTCTGTTTTCCCCTAGGTAAAATGGAGATGATACCCACCCACATGAAATCCTTTGAGGTAAAAGCATTATATTAAGTGCTCAGCATTAACAATACCACTATTGGAACTACTAATAATTTTAAAGCATTTTTATATCCTCAGATGAAAGTTTCTGTTATAAGTGTAAAGTATTATTTTTCTCCCCAGCTAAAAGGGCAGGTTGTCCTCCTTTAGAATGCTCCAGCCACATTTACAATGATTTTATAGGTTAATGTGACTGTTGCCCAAATCACTGCAGAAATCTAGGAATATCTTTGTTAAGCAACTAATGGAGGCTTCCTTTCAATCCATGTGGCTTTTAAGCTCTGAAAAATCTTATTAGCCAGATGAAAAAAAAAAAAACGAGGAACCAATTCGGTGAATCTAGCAGCTTGTAAAGAGCAGAAACACAATTAAGATGCTGAGCGACACAGCCAAAAGTTTACCAGCTCAGACCCAGTGTGCCCTAACGCACTTAGTCTAACTCTGACTTGCTGAGCTGCTTTAAGCTCTCTGTCAAACTGGCATGAGCCTTAGTGATTCATTTCACAACCACAAGACAGCAGTGGAGGGCAAAGCCAATGCAGGCTGGGAGTAGCTGGATCAGTGAGATATGACTCTTATGTCTAAACAGGGCTTTGGGCTGAGCAGAGTTGGCTTAAAGCAACTTTCTCATAACAAAACAGAATGGATAAACGAAGCAGCTAAAGCACTTTCTCTGACCCTTTTGTCCTTAGTAGCAAGGGGAACAAATACACTCCACTTTCATTGTAATGCCCTTCTCATATGTCAGCACAGTAAATGCCAAAGAATATTAGCACTAAAATTCCTTAATAAACGTAGCAGTCTAAATAATCCTGAGAATTGTGGCTTCCAAATTATAAAGTTTTATTAGGAAGCTGTTTTTTCTCCAAAAGTCTCTTTATGGAAATAGGCCTAAAGATTTGGTAACAATTCAAAAATCCCAGTAGCTCCTTTTTAAAAAATGCTAGTACGTCGCATGCTATATTTCCTGAACACAATATACTGTTAAGTAGTTCAGTTTAAAATTGAAAGCTCTTCTCCCAAGAAGCAGTCATATAAACAAAAATTAACATTATGGAATGTTGGCAATCTTGGGTCTAAATCTGCCTTAAAATACACTAATGTAAATCCTGACTAACCCCAATTAAATCAATGGTGTTACAATGGATTTACACCATTGTATTTTAGGGCAGAATCTAGCCCATTATTTCAATGAGAAGTTTAACTTAATAGGCTGGGAGGTTAAAGTACAAGAGTTGGGAGTCAGGAGATCTGATTTGTTTTTCATATCGTATCCTTGGGCTCTTAACAGCCTTTTGTATAGCGGTGTTGGGATTCTTAATTCCTTAATGTTTTTATAAAGATCCTTGGATGCAAGGAATGAGAGCAATGCAAGATATTATTAACTGGGAGCTCAGTGGCAATCCAAAATCTGTTTTAGTATTTTGGGGTATACCTGCAAAGCAATTTTAGCACTTGGGCCAGCAGTCATCCTTCTGGGCATGGGGCATGCTTGAGTATGTTAGGGAGGATCAATTAGATCATTAGACCACTGTCAGGTTTTCTTTGCTTCAGAATAAGTGTAGCCCAGATGAAGTGTGATGGCGTCAGCACCAGGGAGAGGGAAGAACTTTTTAAACTAAAGGACAATGTTGGCACGAAAACAAATGGATATAAACCGGCCACAAATAAATTTAGACTGGAAACTAGAAGAAGGTTTCTAACCATCAGAGGAATGAGGTTTTGAAACATCCTTCCACAGAAGTAGCAGGGGACTGGACTTGATGACTCAGAAGTTCCCTTCCAGTTCTAGGTCTATAGAATCCATAGATAGTAGTTGGGATTTTTTTAAAGTTACATCTCCACTCAGAGTTACTATGATTGCAAAAGCATATAGGGGAAATGACTAGTTCAGTGCCCAAATAGCCAGTTTACACACACAACAGCAGTTATTGCATGGATAGATATAGGTGTGCAATTACATAGAGAGACCTCAGGCATCATTGGGGGGCAGGGAAAGCCTAGTGCTTATGCAATGGAAGTATTGTGGGGGCTCTGCCCCTGCACAAACTCATGCACGTCTGAGGGGGGTGGGGTGTCATGGTAGAGACGAGAGCAGGACCCAGAGGGGCTTGAGTAGCCACCATGGGTCTGGGATCAGGCTGGGGAGCATAGAGTGGGACCCAGAGGAGCTGGAATGGGTCCAGGCACATGTAGGAACTCCTGGCACCCTCTTTCCAAGCCTGGTGTTGGCTACCCCTCCCCCACCACATGTTTCAATATGTCCCCTCCCTCCCCCTTCCCCCCCATTTGCAGGGCACTTCCACCCCCCTGCACAGCTTCATGTATTAGCAGCATCCAAGGAATAAAGCATTTCCATCTACTCATTATCTTGGCCACTGTTATCCTGTAAACACGAAGCTAGTGCCAATATTTTGAAACATCTTTTTCCTAAGGGGGAAATTTAATAGTCTGCATTTAGGGCCAAATGCTACCCTCATTATACACATATAGCTCACGTTGATATCAATGGCTCCTTGCCCTGAATGCCTAATTGCATTTGGTTTTGAACAGCTTAGTTTATTTACCGAGGTTGTTAACGTGTTTCACGCTTCAGGCATGTACTTTACAAATGTAAATTCCTTGACTGACTATTTTGGGGTGGAGGATGTGGTGATTTATTGTTTTTGAAGGTTAATTTTGGATTGGCTTGCAATTGTAGCACATGGCACTATATTCTTTCCACCTCTGTCTTTCAATGGGTGGGATGCTGTGAGGTTCCAGGCTCTTCCTGCTGCGTGCTGCGCATTCTCAACTGCTGTTGAAATCAATGGGAGCTAAGTGTACTACTCAGCACTGCAGGATCGGTCCCTTGCTGGATAAAAATGCATCTCTATTATTAGTAGTAGTAGTATCATGGCATTGCTTAGAGGGCTAAATCATGAATCAAGAGCCCCATTGTGCTTGGTGCTGTATGAACACGGAACAAAACATTGATCCCTACCGCCAAAGAGCTTACAATTTACGTATTACAGACAGGGGGATGATCACTTGTTTTCATACCAGTAACAAACCCCAAATCTGGGGCTGATAGAAAAGAGGTTGTTGACATATGTGCACAGGCTTTTGTGTTACTGTTACTGGCCAGTTAAACCAGGTTCACAGACACTTTGTGTTGCCAGAGCTGGCACAAGGCAGTCAGAGCATTCTGGCAAATCCATCCCCCTATGTTTTCTGTCATCTGTAGCATACATCCAATTTTTACTTTAATTTAAAACAGTCAAGAAAGCTCTCTGGTCATATGAAAATTGTAATTTGTATGAAGACATTTCCTGAAAGGCAGTGGGTCCAATTTTGCACACTGGAATCAGTGGGAGCTTTGCTGCTGAGATCAACGGGACCAGGATCAAGCCAAAATTTGAGTTTTGTACATGGGTCTAACTTACATTCTTACAAATACAATTATATTAAGAAAATGTTTTTCTGGCGGTGAGATCCTAATGCATCTTCCTCCCCCCTCTCCCCCCCCCCCAAAAGTGAGGTGAGACCATAATTCTTGCTTGGAGTAGCAACAAGTGTGTAATAAGGATGAATAATACCTAGATCTTATGTAGTACATTGCATCATTAGATCTCAAAGCACTTTACAGGGTAGATAGGAGGCACAGAGAGGTGAAAGTGACTTACCTAAGCTCATCCAGCAGGCCTGTACCAGGGTTAGGAGTGGAATATGTCTCCTGACTCCCAGTCCAGGGGACTTGCCCACTAGGCCACTCAACTCCTCTCTGGAACAGAGCTCTAAGTTATCTCATTTTCGCTGAAATAACAAATGTTCTACTACACATGTGAAAAAATGTCAAAATTATTACAACTAAAAAATCACAAACAGTCATCTAGGAAAAAATCTGTTGACTTTACATTTCCATCACATTTTTATAATTAACACTTTTGGGCTGATTACCCTGACACATACTTGTGAGGGACAGTGTTAGGTACCAACCTGAGGCAAATTTGGATTTTGAACAAGGACTACTATCAACCGTGTAAACTCAATGGACTGAATTCTGGCATCCCTTGCACACAGATGAACATACCATAAATCCACCCTTGCTATTTCTGGAGTTTACAATGGAAGATGGCTGCCACAATTCTGGAATCCCTGAAAACACATGGAAAGCCTTCTCGACTGAGCCGCTACAACGGAACACAAATGAGCACATTGGGTATTTCTACAGTGCAGCTGGAAGCAATGATCCTCCCAGCCCAGGTAGACAAATTCGCCATAGTGGGGCTTGAGCTAGTGAGCTAAGAATAGCAGAATGGATGTTGTGGTTCCAACAGAGACTCAGACTAGCCAGCTGAGCCTCAGATCTGTCAAATCAGGCTCGGAGCCTGCTCCCAGCTGCAGTATAGACCCACCCAGGGGTCGGGTGGGTTTGAGAGCCCAGGCCTGAGCTGCCACCCTATCCACAATCTCCATTTTATTTTTAGAGCTCTACCTCAAGCTCTGCTAGCGTGAAAAATTAACTCACTTTCTCACTCTTATACTTTAAAAAAGCCTTTATGCAGTGGGGGAAAAATAAACAAGTGCAAGAAAGTGATTTTTTTCTCACTCTCTCTAACTTTTTTACCCTCCTTCCTCCACCTTCCTACCTTTTTCCAGCAAAAAAAGGGGGGATAAAGTGTAAAAACTGAGAGAAAATGGGCATTTTCCTATTTCAAAACAAAATATTTAAAAAAAAATTCAAATCTTTTTCATTTGTGAAAAAAATAATCAAAATAGATTTTTTTTCATTAAAAGTTTGTTTTTGACAAAACTGTTTTTGTCAAAAAATTTTGGTTAAAAATTACTGAAACCAACATTAGTTTAATGGTAATTTTCTCTTGTATTGTACTTGCCAAAAACTGTAACAACTTTTTTTTTATTTTTCATACAAAGATTGCACACTGTTATATACAACCCACAAAATCATAGATACTTTAACAATTCAAGACCTACTGAATATCATCCATTTATATACCTTAGTTTCCTCAACAATACCCCTTATATTAGTACATAAGTAGGGACCTAGCAAATTCATGGTTCATTTTGGTCAATTTCATGGTCATAGGATTTTAAAAATCGTAAATTTCATGATTCCCGATATTCAGGTGTTGTCACTGTAGGGTTCCTGACCCAAAAGCAGGTTGTGTGTGTGTGGTGGGGTAGCGATATTGCCACCCTTACTTCTGCACGGCCTTCAGAGCTGGGTGGCCAGAGAGTACCAGCTGATGGCCAGGAGCCCCGCTCTGAAAGCAGCATTGCTGCCAGCAGCAGTGCAGAAGTAAGGATGACAATACCATGATCCCTCTACAATAACCTTGTGACACCCATCCACCCCCACAAGCACCTTTTGATTTGGGACCCCCAGTTTAAGAAATACTGGTCTCCCCCATTAAATTTTTATAGTATAGGGCAGGGATCGGCAATCTTTGGCACGTGGCCCATCACAAAAGACCAGATTTCACAGTCCGTGATGTGTTTTTCACGGCCATGAATTTGGTCAGGCCCTATGCATAAGTAAATATAAAAATGTTACAATGCAAACTTTGCAGTGTTAGTAGAAATGTTTATGATCAATAGAGTTACTAAACCAAATACTTTTATTTTATTAAATATAACTAGCAACTTATGATTTAGGTTTTGGAATAACTTGCAGGTGAGTTATTGTTCAAATCTCTACTTTCTGTAGTTTATTTGCTAGAAGGACCTGAAAAAAAGTGAGACTCACCAAAACCCAGCAACAGATCATGGAAGGTTAATTTTAATTGCTTATCATTTGAAAAATTAAGATATTTGCTTATAAATTCATAGAAAAGTATCATTTTACTCTTAGAGCAAGTGCTCTAAATTTGGAGAGAATACACGATTACTTTCATACAAAAAGGTAGAGATTTCATCCTTGCTTTAAATATAAATCTCAATTCAACATTAACTATGGAGGTTCAAGGATGCCTCGATAATAAACAATTTGTAACAAACAGCCACTGTAAACATGTCCCAAATAGACCACAGAGAGAAATAAAAAGAAAAGAATACTCATCATTACTTTATCTTGTAAACTGAATATTGTACGGGGACATTGATCCCTGTCATGTCACTGGGGTCAGGAAATAAAGATATTTTTTTTAAAGCAATTTACTTCCTTTTCCTCCCGTAAATAATAGAATGCCAATATATCCAAAATTAAAAAGAAAAAAAAAAAGCCCTTAGACCTTGCCTTATAGTCTGTCATAGAGTAGCTATGGAGTATGTAAAGAGTGTCATCCTAAAGTATCGTGCACAAGGAGAGAATAGAAGATCATTATGTATATCTACCAGTGAGAAAGTGAAGACTGAGCTATGAGGGAAAGCTGAGGTACAATAGCTGCCTACATGAGAGGTGGGCCATAAACAAAACCTCAAATCCAAACCCCTCCAAATTTTGAAGCAGGAAGAGATATGAATTAAAATGCTGGCTGGATCTGAACCACCACCTATGATTTTGGAACTGCGTTGGATCCAGTACCTCTTATCTGGTTTTGTGGCCAAAATCTCTCTAGAACAACTTTTCTGTTAAGATGTTTGTTATTTTTTACCTTGAAATTCCAGAAATCGCAGGTGAACTAGCTTCACTTATGAGATATCTGCAGGTTGAGGCTGAAATCTAACAAAACCAGTACTCAAGAATTTTGCACCATGCAGTCCAAACCCTAGCCTAAAATAATACAGATCCAGAACCTCCCTAGACCATTGTCCAGTCAAAACATTATAAAAGAAGTAACATAAAAATGAAAACTTTGTCTAGCTTTCTATAACCAAATACAAAACCAGTCTGAAAAGATAAATTTAGTCATAAGAAATAAAATGGTCAGTTCAGAAATCTAACTCAAAAGTAGAGTTGATTTTACAACAAAAATTAGCATTCGAAATCTAAATTTTTTCTTTAAAAAGTCTTCTTAAACTGTTAACAATGATGCTATAATAAGATTTAGAAGGTTTATGGCATTCTGGTTCAGTTCCTATTTCAGCACATCTTTTTATATTTGTTTCAGCACCACTGACTCTCCTCAATGCTTTAAAGGTAATTAATGCGCTAATGCTCTAAAAACGCAGACACTCCTCATCTGCCAGTAATAACAATATTTGTATTTAGGAAATTTTACTGTTGTTATTATTCAGAACTCACCATTCAAAACAAAAAACAGCATGTGTAAAATATGTTGTTGGCTAAAAAAGGTAATTAAATGGTTGTGCATCTGATTACTTTCTGACCTAGCGCTTAATCATTTCTGTGGGCATCATGTTGAACGCAGAGTTATCTGAATGCGGAAAAGACCACAGAATTAGAGACGGTTCCCAATTAAAACTCTGGATCAGAGGCAACCCTCCTCTCAACATGTGAAATAATTTGGATCCAGAGCCAAACTTTATGACTCAGGCCCACATCTAGTTATTAGAGCGGGTTGGGACAGAAAGGATTTTTGACAGAAAAAAGCAGTTTCCACATAATCTTTTTGATTTTCTGTCAGGAAAATCATAACAAAATGTTTTGTTTTGGTTCAGTTAGGCATTAAACTGCATCTGCCTACAATGCCTCGATGCCTCAAGGGAGCTGTAATTTGCGTGTTTCATACCCCCAGTCTCTTCTATGGGCAGGGGATCCCTGGCTAGGCTACATCTCCCATGGTGCCCTGCAGTCTCTCCTCTGACCAAGCTTGGTGGTGCACCATGGGAGATGTAGTCCAGCCCATAGGGAAAAATAAGGGTATGAGGGACTTGAATTATAACTCTCATGAGGCAATGTAGCACCCTTGGAAGATACAGTTTAATGTCCAACTGACTCAAAACAAAATCCATCAATATTTCGTAATTGAAATTTTTTAGATCTTCTCGTTCTGTGAAAAAAAAAATAGATATTTCATCTTCTCATCTCAATAGTGATGGACATTCCAATTTTTGCTCAACTCTGTTAGAAGGAAAGAAAACATTGGAGGTAAGAAATTCTCTTCTGTTTTGTTTCCACCAGTAGTGCTCACTTTGCGAAGGTGGGGCAAGTCAAACTTCCTTGAGGGAAAGCCTCAAATGGAAACTCTGACTGGACAATTAGAGACAGTACTAGCTTTGTTTTCTGTCAGATAACAGTAAATGTACAGAACTATTTTGATATGTGGAAGCATAATTTTAAAAGGCTTTTGATAAATCAGAAGCACTTTATTAGAATGTCCTTGGTTCATAATGTCAACCCTGGATAATAATCCTGTCCAGCCATGGTTCCGTGCAACTAAAGGACTTTTTTTGTCTTCACAACATGTTCTATGCATCTGTCACAGTTTCAGGGCTAATTGCACTTCTATCTCCTTTCTGGGCTCTGAGTGCACCCACTCAGATGGCAGGCCTTGGGGTGGAATTCCCCAGTCCTCCCACACCTTTTGCAGATTTGTACTGTACTGTACAAGGGCACTCCCTAACCCACACCCCAAAGGGTTAATGCAACAGCCAATTAACCCTGACATGTTAAAGGGAACAAGTGAAATATACAGGGCTGCCTGGGAGTCAGCAGCAGGAGAACAGCTGGGTGGGAGCTGGAGTCACACCGACAGGTCTGTATGACTGTAGATTGAATCTGCTGTCCTTGGTTTGCTACTGCTGTTTTGTTCTGTTTGAACTCTTTGTAAGTGCTCATAAAGGTGAGTCTGGGGAAAAAAAAGCTGAAGCTGTCTGTTTTATTTTGGGGTTGGGAAGTCATTGCGCCAGCACCACACGTGCATTATATCATATACACATGAATTTATGAAGACAATGATGGTGGCTTCTAGTCTGGGATCTTTTTAGCAGGTGTAAATAATAAGTCTAAAAATAGGGGTATATATATGCATATATATAAAAATCTTTGGTGCATTGCAAAATGAACCCCTATAGCATGAACATGTGTAAAAGCACTTTGTAGTCCTCAGATGAAAGAAGCTACAGAAGTGCAACACATTATTAGTATTACTCAAACAGCAAGGCTGGAATAAAGCATGAAACTACTACCAGAGCAATTGTGGGGAAGAGGATGGGGGCGGGGGGCAGGGGCGAAAGAGAGGGTGGAACAGCAGCTGGCATTCTCATTTGCTGCCATTAGTGTGGATCGCATGTCCGTATGTGGAGAATCATTTTCTAATTCTATCTTGGAAAGAGAGTAAGGGGGGTTGGGGGAGGGAAGAGAAAGGAGTATTCATTCCATGTCATTCAGAAAAGACCTTAAAGACCTATTTATTATGCTGCTGTCTTCAGGGAGTTTGCTTTGGGGTTTTGATTTCAACTATGATATACTAACTACTGAAGGAAAACAAGTTCTTGAATCAGTGCTCTCCTTTTCCCCTCCCAACTCTGAATTTCATGTTAAACAATATTATCCTCTCTCTTTCTCCCTTCTACTCTCGGCCTCAAAACACACCCACACGCCAGCAAGTACATTTCTGAGAAACTCTAAAGGTGATGATCTTAAGAATTGTGAAAGTGTAAGATAGCCTTGATTCTGACTAGAAGGACTTTAAAGGAATCGCTTTTATTCCTCCAGTTGTGATCTTGTATTTAGATCAAAATTCAGCTTTACTTCCCCCCCCCCCCCACCCCAATCACTTCAAACTGAATTGTAGAGTTAAAATATGACAATTTCTTATGGAACTATACTGATTAACAATGGCTGAGGATCTGGCCCGATAGCTTTAAACTAATGAACAATGGTACACTGCAGATGCCATTGAATTTATAACTTGTGTATCTTTGTCTGTTATCCAATAAAATTTATTATGTACAAAAAAAATAAAAAACATTACTTGTTTATATGCTGTTGACAGGGCCATTTGAAGAGTGACAAGGGTTTGACACTTCCATATGACACAGCAACAGATAACACATTTCAGTATGACCACATGGTAGCTTTGTCCCTGGCACAGCCATGTGTCAACTGTGTTTGTCTGCCCCTGCTGCACCATCATGTTTGTATCAGTGCAAGTGGACCAGGCAGCCTCAGCTGCTCGTGTCAGAGTTCTGTAGGCCTTTTTCAATAAGTGCCTCTCCAGTGACTGCATGGAATTCTGAGATTTTTGGTCTAATGTCAGGGTCCATCAGCCTCCTAGAGCACAGCAAGCATTTTCAAATACATTGGCCTGTTCATTTATTCAAAGTTCAGTAGCTTTTGGTATAGTTACTTTTCTGCTTGATTGCCTTGGCGCTGAGGAGCCAGAAATGCTGGTGGAAGACCTGGTGATCTGAAGTAGTATCTGAAAAGAAGATAGCTTCCTAGGTGCAGAAGTTCATCATAGACCAAATCCCCAGCTTGTCAAAATGGAGCAACACCAATTTGCAAGTCAATGGAGCTATGGTGATTTACACCAGCTGAGGATCTGATCCCATGTTCTTCTAGCTTGTGGAACTGAATCTTGTGAAGGTGCAACTCTAGACCAAGACCAGCTCTTCTCTACTAGTGGGATAATATTTTTGTGCAGTGGATTGACTTTTAGATACGGGCGCATGCAATTCCACACACAAAAAATCATGCACAATCACAAAATTTGCACCATGGTTGTCAGGAGCGCCGTCAGCTTTTCTGCTGACTTAGGTGGCGGAAGGTCCCGGCACTGAAATACCACCGCAGTTGCTGCCCCCCAAATTGTAGCGCCCTAGGCGACCGCCTAGGTCGCCTAATGGGTTGCGCCGGCCCTGATGGTTATACATGCAAATGATGAGTTCGCTTCAAATTGCCAATTGCATATGCAATCATACAATTTTAGCTTGCAATTGTGGAAAATGCACTCACAAGTCAGGTATACAATTGCTATTTTAGTAAACTGAATCCTGATCAGAATTACTATAGTTTTGTGGAGGCTGGTGACAGAGGTAAATGGTGACCTCTAATTCTGCCCCCATTTATATCTTATCATCCCCATTGACCCACTGTTCCATGCGGTTTGACTGCTGTACATATGACTTTAGTGGGATTTCACAGGTGTAACTAAGGGCAGACTTGGGCCCTGAATATCTAATTACTGATGAATATGGGCAACTGCCTGTTTCTTACACCCTTATGTACCAGCTGCATAGGATCATCCAATGTCATCACTGTTTCTCTGCTCCCTCCTCTCCTTACTGTATCACTTTTCTTTAAAAGCTAATGGCAAATGCAAAAGAATGTGCCATACGGACTGGATTTGGTGACTGAAAAATGGTTATGTTTTACCCAGTGTTCTTGTCCTGCTGCATTATCTCCTCTCTCCTGCCTTTCAGCACAAGCATGAAACAAAAAACAGAGTTACACATAAAATATAGGCAGGAAGTGGAAATAAAACAGAAGTGTCAGGAGAAAGAGAAGGGATTAAATGTAATATTTTATAAGATATAAATCAGTTCCACAGGGTTTCCCCTTAGAAGGCCATTATAGTACATTAATTGTGATTTTATGCACTAAGTGACAAGGTATATTCCTCCTTGGCATTGAATTTATGAATAAAAGAGTAGTGTCAGTCTGTGCTAAACTCCGGTGACGGCATTTAGCTGAAGTCTTTGGCTACAGAATTTCATTTCTTTAGTTTTATTCAGATTCAAATTTCACATTGATAACTCAGTTCTCCTTAACTAAAGGAAGAAAGAGGACCCTTAGGCCTGATTCTGCTCTCAGTTATGTTGGTGGTAATCCAGAGTAATCCCACAAAAGTTAATGGACATGCACCAGCGTAAAAATCAGTGATAAATCAGAATAAAGTCCACATGCTGTCTTGACTACAGGTTTCTCAAACTGCTGGGCTTGCCCCCCTGGGGTGTGTGTGTGAAATGTGTTCTTGCAGGGGAGGAGGGGGGCAGAAGCTTTAGGGGGAAAAAATTACTGCACACATTTTACCCACAGCAATGAATAACTAGCACAACTGATTTCTCCAGACATATCTGGTCCTCATATGGCACTGTGCATTTTGACAGATTTCTGATAAGCTTACATAGCATTATACAAAGTCATTGCCATTTGTACGCTAATCCTTTTCCATGCAGAATTAGAGGCCACCTTTGAAAATTTTCAAAGTGACTTGACTAAAGAGACACAGCAAACCAGTGGTAGAATCAGAATTAACACACAGGACTCATCATCTCTCAGCTCTGTACTCATTCCTCCTGATGGAGTTGATTCCTCATGCATGTCATTCGTAACACAGTAGGGTAGTTTACACAGCACCATATGAGGACCAGCTATGTCTGGAGGAATCAGCTTTTCTAGTTATTCATTGCTGTGGGTAAATAAAATGACCCTGCGCAGTGGTCTCTGCCAAAGTGCTTGCATAGGAGATGGTTCTTCTAACAGTGCGTCTTATTTCCTTAAGATACTCGCAGAAAAAACTGCCTTAAACCACCAAATTTCAAGAAACAAAAACTAATTTAAACAGTCATTAAATTGAAAATCATGAATTTGGAGGCTTGTTATCCCCCCAGCAGGTTGTACTGTTATAATGCAGGTTATAAAAATAGCATGATGTATCATTGTGTCAAATAAGCAAAACTCTGTACCTAAATCTATCAAAAATACCTGCTTTTTTTTTTTAAGCAGAAAACTCTAGCTAACTCAGAGTTTGTTCATTTCCCCCACATAATTAGCTATCGAATCACTCTCACTTCATTTAAAGTAGCTAGTCTTAGCCTACTAGCAGGTACTGTGCACTCAGGATAATCATATACTGTATATTCTACAACAATGCACTGGAAGAGATTGAACACAGGGTCAAAAATTTATCCATACCTGTGCTTCCAATATAATTTATGACATAAAAATTTGATACAGATTAGTGTCAAAATACACT